>NC_026158.1:3437004-3543379 GCF_000512975.1 Sesamum indicum
TAGGAAAAAAATTGCAATTTTAGCTCTGTAATTATAAGAATTACAATTTTGGTCTTGTCATTAAAAAGAAATTACAATTTTAGGACAACTTTAATCAATTTTGTCGCAAAAATGTATGTGACTTGCACATAATCCAACTAAACTGACTGAAGTTGACCCAAAATTATAATTTTGTTTTTAAATTTTAGGACCAAATTGTAAAACTTAATTTAATTTCAACAGTACCAAAAGTATAATTACCCTATAGTTACAAGACTAAATTTATATTTTTCAGATTGCATGCATGAATATCTGATCTCACCCTTTAAATGAGCTTCCTATATTGGTTAGATCTCAAATTTAATTCTGGGTACTTAAACCAGTAAAGATTAATCAAATAAAAATTAATAATAATAAATGTATGAACAATGTTACATACTTGACAATTGAGAGTGGGGTATTTATAGCTTCAATCAACAAAATTCCATTCTTAGTTCCACCGGAGATCATCAACTAATAAGTATCTCGCTTTATAGAATTGACATCTAAGGGGGCGTTTGGTTAAGATTTTTTAAAACATTTTATAAAATGTTTTAAGAGTTTATAAGACGCTGAATCTTATTTTCAAAATTCATTATCCTTTATTGAAGGGAAGAGGCTCGCTTTTATAGCTGTAGTCCCCTCCCATTTGCAGAAGTATTCCCCCATTGTGATTCGGGCTAGTTGTTGTTGCAGATATGCCCCCAACAAGTTATGGAAGAAATCCTTGAAAGTTATGACTACCGGAAGACTCTCAATCAGGTGGATTTCCACGTAGAATATACTCCCGAAATTTCTAGGGGTAGTTATGGTGAGCATAATAACTCCTCTTGATAGTCGGGCCTTGTCATCGACCGCGTGACATTATTTCCTCTAGGTGGCTGAATATTGTCAAGTGTAAAATTCACAAACGGAAAAATGATATGAGGAAGGGCATAACACTAAATATATACCAGATCTACCTCGCTTAGACTTATCGAAGTATTTAATTTAGAAGCAACGACTCAGAAGGACAGTTATGGAAAGACGATCTAAGTACCATTCAGAATTTATAAGCATGCCAATAGGAATCTTAATAATGAATAAGTGGGAAAAGTCTGTATTGAAGGAAACTTGCTTATTTAAACTCCCAAATATCACCTCTCGTACTTGAGAGTTGGGGGACTGCTAATGGAGACAAGGAGCTAAATCAAATGGTACTGTAAAAAGAAATCAAATTCTTTCTATAAGCGGTAACGAGAGATCTATGCCGTACAATTTAAATTATTTTGTTATTACTAAATTAACCCAAATATTAAATTACATCCACAAATTAGTGGTAGGTAAGGAGATAGAATTGTTTTACACCCTCTAGCATTTATTGTTAGGATAGTATAAATATCCCCAAATTTTATTGTAAAAAGGACTTTTGGGTAGGAAGGAATTGAAGATAAAAAAACTAATTTCTAACTTGTGCAAAAATTTGACATATTTAGATCTCAAGCTTCTTTTTCCCCCATCACCTACTTGTCTTTCTTTCTTTCTTCTTTTTTTTTTTTTTTTTTTTTGAATAAGAACGAATAATTATTATTAATTAAATAAATCGATTATAATTTTAATCTTGTAACTTAGATAATAGTATTTTTGGTCCTGCATTAATTGATATTCGCAATTTAATCCTATAATTTTAAAATTTTTATAATGTGACTTGCACATAACCAAATTATATTGCAATTTTTGGTCCTAATAGATTAATTCATACATAACCAAAACTACCAATCTTTTAAATTACAGAATTAAAATTATAATTTAAACAGAATGTAAGCAAATTATATATAATTTTTTAATTAAATGAACAAAGAAAAAACTAAAATTATTAAAATTATATCATTAAATTATAAAAATCAATTCATGTCCGATAAAATGTACCCTCGAGTCAAATGGTAGTTCTTCCCCGTAAAACTACAGCACACGGGTACGGAGAAAAAACTGGGAGCTTGGCCAGTGTGGAAAGGAAATGGGGGATCTTGCAGTTTCCCTAGTTTTCAGTGCCTGATTTTAATTAGCTGTGTACTGGAAGAAATTGTTTAAGTTATCACAAAAATTTCAATAATGAAGAATGCAAATTCTAAGTCAGATTAATGCCTCATAATTAATAAATTATTGGTTCGAGGCTACAAATATGAGTATCTACTTTTATCATAATTTTTGATTTTGTTTCATTTCAACGTATTTATTGAATATAAGAATTTAATTTTAAATTATCAGTATATTAGATAGATTTTTATTTTAAAATATAAAAATAATGTAACGATTCGTATCATATTAAAAACAATTAATGGAAAGTCAAGCTTAGCTTTTTTGTAGTGTTTGAATTTTGTATAATGAGAAATGAATTGTTTCGCCTGTTGAAAGATAAATAGTACTTTTAGCCTTATAAGTTAGGCTGTTTAATTTTTGTTCTCATTTATTATCGGATTAATATTTTTAATTCTATAATTTATAAAAATTAACACTTTTTGGTTTTCATCCATTTTGTCGTTTACAACTGAACGTTGTAGGTCATGTGTTTAACACGCGACCGTTAAGTATTTTTGGCCAAAAAAAATTAATTTTTTTTCCAACAGTAGCATATAAATGCTTTATTTAACTTACTTGTGGAAGGTATGATTCTTTGTCTTGCTTTTACTTGGCTTCAACTTACAGAAATATAGAAAAGATGAGATTCAATTTGTGTGAGAGAAGAGAGAAATTCTCCTTTTTTGCCCTAATTTATTTCAAGATTTATTTATTTTTTCTTTAAAATGTAGTTATATTTTGACTAAAAAGTGGTCTCAAACTGAAAAACACGCTAATTTTTTCTCTAGTAAAAAATATTTAATGGCCACGTGTTGGACAAGTGGCCTACGCCGTTACATTATCGATGGAAAAAGTAAATGAGGATCAAAATTGCTATTTTTTATAAATTACGAAACTAAAAGTACTAATTTCTTAATGAATGGGACTAAAAATAAAAGGAACCTAATTTATGGAACTAAAAATGTTATTTCTTTATTTTATAAATTGTGAATTTATGACGTCATATCTTATTGTTGAGTTATCGAACTATAGAACAGTGCATGTTAAAGATTGATTGTTTTTGTATTATAGTCGAAGTATAAAGACTACAAAACAACTATAAGTAAGATACGTAACTATATCACTTAATTATTAATGTAAACAAATATTAATTTCAATAATTTTATTTATATTTTTATCATTAAATTACCAGCACACATATTAAATTATATTTTTGAAAATATATAACATCGATATGAAAATAATTCAATTTTGTTATTTTAATTCACTTTCTCAAATTAATTGATACTAATAAATAAAATTTTCTTTATTCTTATAATTGAAATTTTGCATTTCGTTTCTGCTTGTGTGACGGTGCTCTTCATCATCTCTCTCTTATTATTATTATGATACCATGAGCCATGGTCTTAAGCCATGGAGGATTGAAAATAAAAGAAAATTTAAATTCGATAATAAGACGATATGTAGAATCAATCATGTAGGTAAAAGGCATAAGAACAAGAAAAAAATTCATAAATTTGTCTATGTAGGCGGTATAGAAAACCGATCATGTAGGCGTAATGCAACAAAAGAATATTTTTTATTATGATATAAAGAGAATTGAATAAAGAGAAGACTAAGTTGGGAGCTATTCACATTGAGTTAAACTAATAAGTATGAATTTTAATCAAAGGATACCACACTAAAGCCCAAAACAACGCTAAATAAAGGCAAAATCGGGCAGCAATGACAAAGCCGACCTTGTTCATATCCATAATTTAATTTAACGATCAAAGTGTCGTTTCCTTATGTTTATCCAGTTTTTCCTTATATTTATCATTAATTAAAAAATGCTAATGTTTTTTGGATAAAATGCATAAACCCCTCTTGTGTTTTATATTATTTGCAAAAAAACCCTCATGTTATGAGAATAGTCTAAAAGCCCCCTATATTTTGTAAAACTCAGCAACAAACACCCCTTCCGTTAGTAATTAATGGAAGGTGCATTACATGCGCTTTTTGTGCATGTGGGAGTATATTTTTTTAACTATTTTTTACCTTTTTCTTAGATATTTTTTACTAAAATGCCCTTTTTTTATTTTGTTTTGTTTTTATATTTTTTTTATACTTTTAAATTAAAATATTAAATTATATTTAATTTATTTAATATTTAATATTAAATTATATTATATTTAAATGCAAATAATTTATAATTGTTAAATCTAAAATTATTTTTAATTAATTAAAATATATATAATTATAATAATAATTATTATAATTATTCTTAATTAATTAAAATATATTTTAATTAATATAATTAAAGTTAATTAAAAAATAAAATAAAAAAAAAAATAAAAACTTGAATGATTTCGCCCCTCTTTCATCGAAAACTTGTTTCTAAGTTTCCGACGCCATCCGGATGAGTTTCCGACGGCCAATGGTACCATTCGAATTCTCTCTTCAAGACAAACATTTTTATACCTTCGATGTGAGTTTTCGTCAATTAGAGAGACTGGGTTCAAACCACGATCGTTGAAATATGTTTGCCATTGATTTGTCTTCGTCCGATCGAATCTCGATTTCAGACCACCACCATAAGACTCGTCTCTTCAAGAGGATTTTAGCTGAGTTTTACAAAACACAGAAGAGCTTTTAGCATATTCTTTTAATAGGAGGGTGTTTTTGCAGACTTTTTAAAGGCGCTCTGTTGTTATGAATAATTCAACTATAGTTATTTAGCCTAGCATTAGGCTAAGAGTAAGAACAAAAGTAAAAACGGAGGTAAATAAAATTGCATAAATATAAACAAAAAAAACTTACAAGTACTCTTTGCTCCTCCTTATGCAAAATAGCACTTTTATATAACTAAAGGGAAACAAGATACAAATGCCTCAATTTTAGCCCATGAAAACTTCCGAGGGCTCCCCTTACAAAGGGGGGAGGGTTTAATTTATACTCGAATGTCTGAACTTGAAACTATTCTTTCACATCCGCATGACTTTCATCTGTCAG
This sequence comes from Sesamum indicum, assembly GCF_000512975.1. Classification (NCBI taxonomy): domain Eukaryota; kingdom Viridiplantae; phylum Streptophyta; class Magnoliopsida; order Lamiales; family Pedaliaceae; genus Sesamum; species Sesamum indicum. The sequence continues at coordinate 3,442,072 of NC_026158.1, forward strand.
GTGTCTTCTGATTATTGACACGTGTAATTTGATCAAACTTTTGACTCCATCTGCCGTAGTTGGTGACCTCATTTTTTTATAATCTTGGAGAAACTGCTTTCTTTTGATTTTGATTCTGATTGTTTGTGGTTGTCTTTCTCTTTGGAGGATTTTGAAACTTCTATTTTTTATTTTTCTTTCAAAGTCTCTCTGATTCCTTTGAACAAATTATCAAGGAATTATTCTTGAGTAAATTCGTCAAAGGATTTTGAGATTCTTTAACGAGACAAGAAAATTTATTTTTTTCATTTTTGGAAGAAGTTTTCATAGGGGATGCAATTTCAGAAAGATTCTTTTTGAAATCTTTCTGCATTTGATTAAGATATTCCCCAATCATTTGATCTTTGTGATCACTCTTTTTTTATTCAGAATCCTTTGGGAAATATGTTCAAACGGATTTGGAGCTTGATTTTCTTCTTTCTCAGCAAGAATTTTGTATTCTTACAACTTTTCCTCCATCTCATTAACAATCTCTTGACCATAGTATTTCTTGGTATCAGGATCAATTTGCATTAACTTGCTCCATAATTTTGAGTAATAATACCTTTTAATACGTGGATTTTTTTGTAGGGTAATTCCAACTTCTGGTAACCATTTCCAAATCCATGGAATAGAAAATTTCATAAAGAAATAGAGGGAAGCCATTCCTTCGATCCATTTTCTTGATTTTTCCCCTTGGATAATTTTTGGTGAATAATTTAGCCACTATGTATAGTATTCCTGAAAAATTTTAGGGAGAATAGAGATTGATGGACAAAAATTTATCCACCATTGAAGTACCTAGTTTGAAATTTCTTGCTGAAAGACCAATGGGCAAATTTTTAAAAAATCATATATGTTTTCTCTTATAATTTTCATAGAAAAAGACTTTATTGAATGCTTTGACATAATCCCGATAATTAAATTTTATAGAATTTTTTTATTTTGGATGAAAGTATTCTTTTTTTTTTAAATGGGTTAATTCCCCATTCAGTAGCAGTGATGAATTTTGAATTACTACTTTCGAATAATTGAACTCCTTTCCATTATTGGAGAATGTGATTGATTTCAACACTCTGGGCAGCTTTAAGAATATGTTTATAATGTACCCTTGGTTTATATGACCCTGTTGTAAAAGGTGCAACATCTAGATATCTCTTCATTAGATGCCATGGATCATTTTTCCATCTCAAATTCTCATTCTCAGGAAGTATAATTACCTTATGGTGCTTACTGAATTTATAATTAATTAATTCATCTTCATCTTCTTGTAATATTTTAGCGTAAGATGCTGAGGATGATGATTCATCAATTATTTATTTTTTTTGTTCCTTTTTAAATTCTAGAAACTGTTTGAAGAGTTTCATTTTCTTCCTCAGAAATGTTATTTATTTCCCAATTTCAGATATATTTTCTCTTATTAATGCCTATTACCATGGCGAATAATGTCTCCTGCTCGAAATATACATGCTCCTCGAAATCTACCTCCTCTTTGATTAGAGGAGTTCCTCCCTCTTCCTCTTTGAGGGAGTATTTCTAAAAAATAAAGATAATTCATTAGCCAGTATAATAATCAGCAATTTGCTGATGATATAGAAAGTTTGCTATCCAAAGTTGTTTAACACGGTTCTTTGCAGAGACATCTGCATATGAAAATTGTATGAGAATGCCAGAAATAATTTTCTTGATTTTGTCAATTCGTTTCGTAATTACTTTTTGACCTCTCTTCGATCTTGCCTTATATTCAATTGGTTAATCCCAAAACTTAAATTTATAAACATGTCAATGTATTCCATTAATAAAAAAGCTTTCCCCTTTGATTAATTCTTCAATCCAAAATGTTTGGAACTTTAGAGGAGATTTTTATCCCTCTAAATAGTTCATTTTCAAATTCATCAAGATTTATTTTCATCAATATATTCTTTTGATAGAAATCGGGAAGACTATTTGTCTTTTCTTTAATATGCATAATAGAAAAATTAAATGGGGAAGATGTGCTTGTCATCTGAAAAACATTTGTTTAAAAACATCATGTTTAAAATATTTATTAAACATAAATTTAGCAGCAGAACAATTTTTTCTAATGGTGAATTCTTGATTAAGCAAATCATTTTGAAATTTCAAAACACATTTAACAATGGCAAGCACCTCTTTAGCAACAGTAGCATAATTTCTTTGGGCTACCTTCCATTTTCCTGAATGGAATCTAACTAAATCTCTTGTTTATTTTCATTAAGTTGTTTTAGTATTCCTCCAAATTCAATTTCAGAGGCATCTGGTTCTATTATTTTCGTCCAATTAGGATAAGCAAGAGTTAGACATGGTAAAGATTTAACTGTTTGTTTGATTAGTTTAACTGCTTTAGTATATTCCATTTTGGCGGATTCTTTTTAAGTCTATCATACAGTAATGTTGTATCTTGAGCAAGATTTTCATAGTATGGGGCTATATAGTTTAAACTGCTTAAAAATCTCTGTAACTGAGTTTTATCAATAATTTTATCAGAAAATTTATCCACAATTCAATACATCTATTGATGGGTATAATTTCTCCTTTTTCAATATGATGTCTAAGAAACCTAACTTTAGTCTGGAAGATACTCAATTTTGATTTTGGTATAACTAAACCATTTCGAATAACTAAATTTTTAAACATTACTAAATGCTTAAAATGGTCTTCATGCTATTAGAGAAGACTAAGATATCATCAATATAAACGATGATAAAATTAGAAAATTGATTAAAAATATCATTCATTATATTCTGAAATTCTAAAGGTGCATTTTTCAATCCAAATGGCATAGCATTCCATTCATACCGTTTGAATAGGACTGTGAATGTTGTTTTATATCTATCTTATTCATTTATTTGAATTTGTCAATACCCTGATTTTAAATTAAATCTTGAGAAAATTATTGCCTTATGTAATCTGTCTAACAGATCCTTTTTATTAGGGATCAGAATCTTATCCATTTTAAGACTTTATTAAGAGGTTTATAATTTATTACAAGTCTATATTTTCCTCGTTCTTTTTCTGCATGCTTATTAACATAAAATGCAGTACATGACCAGGGTGATTTTGAGGGCCTAATTAGTTTTTTCTCTATTAGGAATTTAATCTCATTTTTACATAATTTTAAATATTCAGTATTCATTTAGCAAGATCTTGTCTTAGCTGGATATTTGCTTCTGAAAATTCACTTTTGTAAGGAAGGTTCACAATATATTTTTTCTTATGCCAAAATACATTGGAATGTTCATCACATATTTCAAGTTCAAATTTATTTTGAATCATTTTAATTTTTTCTTATAATTTAGGATTTTCAAGTAGTTCATTTATTCAAAATGAATTAATTTCTTCTTTTATAAAGAAAATTTGGTTAGTTTTAGATATAATTAAATCTCTTATTTCATTAATAACTCTGTCTATTAGTTGGGTTATGAATTCAAATTTTATTATTCCATCTTCAAAGGTTCCTATTATACCTTTCTCATTAATATTTGTTATTGGAAAGATTTTCTTAAGGAAAGGTATTCCGAGAATAATTTCGTTAGTTAAATCTACATTTTTTATTATTACATACCACCGGCTACGTTGATGGAATGGATTCCTCTAGGTCCCTGCGTTCTTGCATAGCCTGATCTTCCCAATCCTCTCCGTGTTCTGATCCCTTTTGCCCTAACTCCATCTCCACTACCCTCTCCTAACCAGTATGTGGATGCAGTGTTTTATCATTAACTGTACCCCATCTTGAAAGCCCCGACCTACGTCCTCTGACCTGATTGCATCCCTTCCTCCCTCTTCCGTTCCACTCCAGTGCATAATGTGTCGAAATCCCCGAAGATGGAAGCACCCCTCCTACCTCTCGACTGGGTAGATCTCTCAGCTCTAGTAAAGACCTACCCCTCGTTCCTATGTGGCGGAGCCATCGGTCAAACAGGAAGTGTAGCACTCAACCAAGGCTCGTACAGTGTATTTGCACCTGGATCCACAAATCCTTTAGCAAAACGATTTCACAATACTTGGCAATATGTTCTAACTTACCACATAGGTAGCAAAAATTAGGAAGCATCTATACTTAAAGTGAACTAGGATTTCCTCTCCCATTTTAGTACGGATCTTAACAGCCCTTTACCATGGATAATTGTTAGATATGGTTAAAGTTTCGATCGAGCTTGCTCAATCACATATCAATCCATAATCTTTGTGCAGTTTTTATTGACTAGTCACTGTAAGAAAATATGATAGTAATACAAACTATCAAGTGATAATTTCAAAGTTATCACTAAAAATATATATTAATTGATAATATTTTTTATCTTATTACTATATAACTATTATTGATAAAAGTTGTGTATGAAGTTGTTATTGAATACAATTAGTGATACATCTATACTGAAAACTATTATTTGTCATTATATATGAGTCATTAATTGTATCTAGTGACAACTTTGTGCATATTTTTTTTATCATTAATTCTTTTTAACAATAATTTTTACCAAATAACAGTAATTATTAAAAGGATAAATGTTATATTTGGTCCCTTAAGTTTTTGTTTAGAATCTTTTCAGTCCCTCAAGTTCATTTATCGATTTCGCATTCTTAAACTTTAGTGTTTGTCTTAGTTTGGTCCATCTGATAGTTTATGAAAATGTTGCCGGACTTTGATTCTTTAGAGGGTAAAATAGTTTGATTTTATCACTTTTTAGTCCCTTTAATTTGTAAAATTATTAAATTAGTCATTTTCTTTAAATAAAAAATGATCTTTTATATTTTTATGCTGATATGTTGTAATTATCTTATGTGAATAATGTAAATTTTGAACTTTTGTGAACTTAATAATAATATATAGCTTAATTTAAAATAAATAGTCTCTTGTTTTCTTTCAGTAGTTAAAAAAACAAAATTATAAATAAAATTTTATAAAAAAATTTTAATCTGAAAATATAATAGAAAAATTTAAGCCAGTAATTTTTTGTTTTAAGAGTTAAAGATAAATTTTAAAAAGCTAAGCCTTAACAATATTTATTAAATGTTTGAGTTATTGAATAAAAAGTTGGTAGAATACACTTTTAACCTAGATTCTTTGGTAGATTTTATACACACACATATATATATATATATATATTTCATTTTTAGAAATTTTTTAAATATATAGTTCCATTTTATAGAAAAAACTACAAAAATCTCTTAATATAAATTTTATATATATATTTGAAATCCAACAAATAATCTTAAAAGTATATTCCACCAAAAAAAATTTCAAAATCATACATGGTAATAAATATTGTTAATATTAAATTTTATTAGACTCATCTTTAACTACTTACATTAAAAAATCGAATTAGATTTATTAATTATATTTTTAATTTAGATAAGTTTTATAAAATTTATTCATAATTTTGATTTTTTTATCACTTAATTGAAAAAAAGAAGAAAAGAGAGACAATTTATTTTAAGTTAAAATATGGGTATATTACAACGACCTCCTTTGAGGTTTTGCAAAATTATGAATACCTCCTTATTTAAAAAATTATAAGTACACCCTTAAATATTTGATGAAATTATATAATCTTTGGATGAAAGTGTGAAATTGCAATTTTACCTTTAATGTATATTTTTTTTATTTTTAAATTAAAATTTATACAAACATCGAATCAGGGGCTAAAACTTGGTTTATAAACAACTTTCTGTTCAGACAAGCATCAGGGGCAGCACCCAAGTGATGTATACTCCGTCAAAATTCAAATTAACACTCCAATGAGAAAGAGGAAAGACTCGTATTTTAAATGACAATAAGTTATTTTTATTACAATATAATAATTAGCGATAAGAATTATGTATTAAGTGGCTTCTCGCTAAAACTAATTTAAGACATAATTTTTTTAAATAATTAATTATTATAGTTAAAATTACGCCAATTCTACAAAATATTAATTTATAATTACAGTCATTTATAATTAATTTGTAGAATAATCAATTTTTTCATAGTGGATATAGACGATTAGTGAGGCATCTACTTTGACAACATTAGTATAAATTAAAACTATCTTTTTCTAAGTTTGACATAATTACATATATTCGTTGTTTGAGAGATTACAAATACTTTCTGATTTTAACGTTCAACGTCTAATAACGAGCCTATTTCATTAACCTACATTAGATTTCCACCAAATTTTTATAATGAACAATCCAAAATACTCCTTTAGATATGAACAATAATTTTATATTTTTTAATTGAAATTTTCTAAAATTTTCATGAACTAATACGCTATATGGATTATTTATTTTATCCACTGTAAGATTTTTTCAAATAATTTTTTGGAAAAAAAAAATCTAATATAAGTAAAGTGGTAATTTCCATCTCACCAGCTTAGAAGCTTTCATATTTTTTTTTTTTGTCATTTAAAAAATATATTTGTAATTTTTCAAAATCGATAATTCATATAGCTATATACGCCAGACATTAATTAAACGGGGTAGCTGTAATTTATACTTTCATATTACAATATAATATATAATCAGATATTTAATATACAAGCCATATGGTAAGGCTACAAGATCCATAGTTTTCTTGGAGAAAACCCTAATTAGAAAGACCTTTGGGCATCCTTTTAAGGCGTAAACTTCGGGCATCCTTTTTAAACTATCACTCACTTCTATAAATATTGACTATAATATTAGTAACTAAAACTAAAAAATATGACAAATAATTAGTTTTTTTATTTTGAAAAAATTATTTGCTACAATCAGAGTCATGATAAAAATATTTATCATGATTTTTAATCATGAAAAATATTTTAGCCACCCTCACCAAAACCACGGCCAACAATCACTGCGTGATCGTGGTTAATAACTATTTGCTACGGCTATTTATTAATTGTCATAGTTAAATTTTATATTTCTCGTAGTGGTATGCTTGAAATTAACTGATTTAGATTTTTAATTTACAATAGTTGTCTAATAAGTCGGGATTGCATGAAAATATCATATCCAAAGTAGATCTGATTAAACTTAATCAATCACTCACACAAGAAATCTGATACATTGATCATGTGATTGTTATTCCTTTTAAATTGTACATCAATCACATTTAAAACACAGATATAATCCGAGCTAAAACTTTCCATATTTGCAGTGCGAATATCTATTAACATGGCGATTAGTAAAGAAATGGCACATGTTATGCGTGTTTCATTATTTCAATTAAATTATATATAGTATTTTAATACTCATTGGTATCAGATATTATTTCGTAATTGCAGTACCACGATGTGGGAGTCCTTAAATAAATACTCCGCTTTCACCAACCAGCTACTTAGCTATTTGCCAAATTAAGACTTCATTTGAGTTATGTGACTTATTTATTTATTAGTTTCAATAATCAAGATCTATTATACTTCCCCTGAATTTCGTGTCGTATTAAATTCTTGATAGCATTATAAAATGCAACCGTCTACCTGTAAAATTCTTAATAGATCTAAAATAAATAAATAATAAAACGAAATTACAATTCCGCCCCGAGCTTTCTTGAAATATATAGGCAATTTATTGTATTTATGCGCGCGCCTCACTTAATTTTTTATGTCTATTTTGTTCTCATTTACTAAAATATTTGTGATTAGACAGTCAATATATATATATATATATATATATATATCAGGCAGAAAGGTTGGTATTTTATTTATTTAATTATTTATTTGTCTTTTTTGTTGAGGGCATCATTTCCCGTTTATCATCTATACTATGTATAATTGAAGGGAATGATTTTGGTGTCTATTTATTTTTTGGTCTGTTATTTTTATTTATTTTGAAATTTATTTATTAATTTTATTTTTCTATTTAACATATTCAAGTAACTACTTCTCCCTACTTAGTATCCCACTCATCCATATTTTTCTTTTCTTTACATATGAACTCTCTTTCATCCATTTATTCTCTCTATTTTATTTCACTCGATTGTATTTTGATATTAGATTATTAATTAATAAAAATATTATTGTATTTGCACATACATTGATTCCTGCGTTTCCGACTAGTTTTATAATTAACGGCAAGAAGTAGGTCATCAAGTTATTACAACAATCGACGTAAACAAAAGTACTGATAGAATTGCATTTTAAGTTCCCAAATTATATTATCGATTTGTGTTTGGCCCTACTAATTGATGGTTTTGATTCTCAAATAGTGCATTTTTTAACGGAATTATTAGTTCTTTCCGCCATCTCGCCATCAAATATAATGGAAAATTTCATGTGCTAAGCACGTAAGGCTATTTGGAAGCATAAATAGGTCGAGTTGCGCAACTTATCCCGGAGAGTTGAAGAAATTGCTCTGACTTTGTCATTGGCCTACACACATTGAAATTCATATTAGTCGATAGATTTATTTAAGTCATCCCAAGTAAAAAATAAAATAGCAATTTACCCTTGTAATTTGAAAAATGAAGCAAATTATTACCTATCTAAACAATTGATACGTGGGAATTTACTTCATTTCTTAAAACAAATGGGGTAATTTGTTAATTTTCTTTTTCATAAAGGGATATTTGCTCATTTTACATATCACATGAGGTATATTACATTCAGCACCATGTAAAAACCCTGTAGCAAAGCTGCGAGATCCATTATTTTCACCAGGTATTGCTCAATCAATGTAATCAAGAATCGAATTAACCCTAATTAGAAATAGTTCTTGGAGCTTGAAATATCTTTGAAGGCATAAAGTGTGGATATATAATATCCATTTGGCTCTTCGATTGCATCAAACATTCATGGTGATTATTAAACAAATGGGAACTGGCGTTTTATTACTTCAAGTAATTATATAAGCCTACAACTTGGAGATTCCTTGTCGTATTTTAAGACAGGTGCTTGATATCTTCTCGGACATTTTTGGACTCTTTAAGTAAATAAAACGAAATTGGGCAACTAGTCCACTTTCACCAACTAACTATTTTCCAAATTAAGACTTTGTGTGGGTTAGGTAGCTTATAGATTTAAGCTCTCGTTACTTTTCTGGATTGTCATTATCTATACACAATTAGCGAGGCATCTACATTGACAATATTAATATATATAGTGATAATATATTATGGAGTAAATTAAAATTATCTTTTCTAAGTTTGGCATAATTACACATATTCGTTGTTTGAGAGATTATAAATATCCTCTGACTTTAACGTTCGACGTCTAACAACAAGCCTATTTCATTAACCTACATTAGGTTTCCACCAAATTTTTGTAGTGAACAATCCAAAATACTCTTTTAGATATAAACAATAATTTTATATTTTTTTAATTGGAATTTTCTAAAATTTTCATGAGCTAATATGATATACAGATTATTTATTTTATCCACTGTAAGATTTTTTCAAATAATTTGTGGGAAAAAAAATCTAACATGGGTAAATGCACTGAACTTCGATTTTGATGACATTTTTTACTCTAAGGGTTGTTCTGATTGATATATTTGCTATATATGTATTTAGTTTTATTTTTGTTGCATCTTTTAATGTTGGAATAAGTAGTCTCTTTGTACACTCAACCACAATATTTGGTTTCATTTTTAACTTATTTTGGTGCGTTATGTGGAGGTAGAGAGAGAAAAACAAAAATAAATAAGTATGTGTTAGAAATAGTGTGTGTGTTTGGATTTGGTTTTAGAGATAATATAAACTAAGTATGGTATGTTTGATGTTGTTTAGTGGGAGACAAAAACTACTGTTCATTGCCAAATCATGTCTCTTTTATATTTATGTATAAGTATGTATATAATTTTTTTAGTTATAAAGCCTATAATTCATATAGACTTATTTTGACGAAAAACAAATGAAACACTGTTTCAAAACATCTTAAAACACCACCAAAATTTTCAAAACCAATCAAGGCAAATATTTATCATATTTTGGCCCATTTCGAAAATGGGCTAAAAATGAAACCAAACACTATGATTTGTTTTTAAAAGTCTTCCAATGAGCATTGGACTATAAGAATATAAATACCCTATTTTAAAGCTAAATTCTGCTGGTAGCTGTAAGAAAGTAGCCTTACTACTTTCCAGGTCTTCTAATCATCTTAACTTTCCAATGAGATGTCTTGTTTGGCTAGCAATTATGGAGTTTATTAAATCATGGTGATCTAATTGACCAATGCTCACTTATTTGTGGCAGGTTGTTGTGTCCATGTAGGCCTGTTCTCTTGCAAATACTATTTTTCTAATTTGGAATGTGTGCTTGTTCAATTAAGTTCTTGGGGAATTTTCAGACATTGGAGTGTGCCTATATATACATGTATGTATTGGTTATCTCTGTATATAATATATTTATTTTGTATCGTACGATAATATTTCCCACAATCATGGGTTTATCGCTACACTTTTTTTTTTTTTTTTTTTATCAACATTAACATGTTTAGAACTGTTGTCTATACCCTCAGATGGTTGGGTCATTATATTTCATAAGAATGTTGATGGGCTTACTATTTAAAGAGTCTCACATGGCACAGTAGCAGAGAGCTCACCAACACAACTTTAGGAGAACGCATTTAGAGAGAGCTGTGACCAAAGAAGAGGTAAACTGAATCCCCCTCTGGAAAGGATTTCATCTTTTTCATCCAATACCAATTAATAGGGGGTAATAGCCTCCCTGGCGAGCAGAAGGACGAAAATGCCCTTCAAATTTAAGAAAAATTATTAAAGAGGATAAGATCCGTGTAAATGTCAGCAGGTCGGGTTGACGAACCGACCCGAAACAAGACCTGAATTGTGGACCGTTGGATCTTCTAATGGGCTTTCTTCCAGATATTGCCATGTGGAGCCTTCTCATATGGTATGGAAAACTATAAATACCGCTAATCATAAATATTTATGGTACGGGCATTTAATGTCATTTCGATCATATTAAACCTTCCAGATCACATTCGACCTCACTTTTTCTAACTTAAGTATCGAAGGATCTTAGCTAGGGGAATAACAAGCCTAACGTATTTTTATGTTCTCGGGATCCACATTACAGGAAGCTTTGGAAGAGCCGCGACCCAACCCGCATCTATCCAAGGTCACGACCCGACCCATCACTGAACGACCTGCATCACAAATATTTTGATGTGATGAGGATGCGGAGATTGGCTTCTCAACGTGTCAAAGCACATCTAGGCACGAACTCATTTTAGAGAATAAAAGAAAAAAAATGAAAAACCCCAATTCCGACGACCATTTTTGGCCGGAAAATGTACTGGAGTGCAAGTTGCAAAGACAAATATGTTTCCAGGGTGGAAACTGCCCTTTTTTCTTTTTCAGGGTGCAAAGTGCCTGTTAGCCCTATTTTTAGGGTGCATAGTGCAAATAGCCCCTTTTATTATGACAAGATTTAAATTACTGTCAACTAAGATATATTTTTAGTGATAAGTTTTAAAATTATTATTTAAAATTTTGTTACCAATACTATCACATCAACAAAGAGGACATTAAATTTTATTCAAAGTAAATTCGATTGAACTATAATCAATTAGTAAAAAGTATAATTAATAAATTGGACTAACATTTAAAGATCCAATTTTACAAAAAATATTGATATAAATTGTGAACTAGTCTAAGTTCAACTGCATAGTATATTTTGGGCATTGACATATATATATCTATATCACTTAATTTATTATGTAATTTAATTAAACATAAAACTACGATAATATAAATGGAAGATGGTAAAAATCAAAATAATCTATTTATCTTACATAAACTAAGACATGCTCACTATAAGGACAAATCACATGTTATTAGAGTTCCCTTGATTATTTGTTTCTACCTAGGAGATGAAATAAATAATCATGTTATCTAAAAATTTAAATTGTTAAAGAGAAAAATCATTTAATAATAGTATTTTAACACTTTTTCGTAAACGAAAACCTTACACGTAAACTTTATATATATATATATATATAGGTGACAATGAGATATAAATTCAAAACGTCTTGTTTTAATCTGACCCTAATATCATATTAAATGATTATCTCATCAAAATGTGCAAGAAACGAGTGAAATATGAGTGAAACATAAACGTTGTTATATTCATTATCTTAAAATATAAAAGGCAAACTTACATTTTTGGTCCTATAGCTTTAGGTCGTTAGCGTTTTTGATCCTGTATTTACTTTATTTACACATTTAGTCATTTTTTGACGAATTTAATCCTGAATATCTCATATTTGATCTTTTTTTTTACAAACTTAGTCTTATGTTGACAATTTTGGTCATTTTCACACTGTAATATCTCATTTTTAGTCTTGTAACTATGAGTCTTCAGAATCAAAATTATCAATACTGAACTAAATTTGTCAAAAAGGACCATATGTGAGATATTATGAACTAAACTCGTAAAAAAAAAAAAAGGAATAAATATGTAAATAGAGTAAGTTACATGACTACAAATACTAATGATCTAAAATTATAGGACCAAAATATAATTTTATCAATATAAAATTATTCCATCAAATTATGAATGATACAATTAACTTTTTAAGATACAACATGGATATAAATTCAAATGTAATCTATTTTATAAATTAATTTGATAAGTCATTCATTTTAATTAATTAATTAAATATAATAAAAAATTTAAATTATACATATAATTTAAGTATGTTTCGATTTTCATTACCAAATAAATATTGCTTCGAATTTGAACTGTACCAAAAACAAAAACAAATATAACCTACGCGTTGTGTGGCATCTAGGAGAGTTAGTAGGGTAGATCGGTCTAGTAATTGGAGAAGTTTGTACTTCGTACTATCTCAACGATTTAATGTAGTACAAAGTACGAAATTCCTATCCTCATAGGATCTAAAATTTTGATTCATCACTTATTTATAAGAATTCGTCTTAAAATTCAAGTCGATTATCATATCTGGATGATATAATAACACTTGTATCTTTTCTTTATTTATAAGATGATTCCAATTTTAAAAATCAATAAAATGTTACATTTTATTTTGAAAATAAACTCAAAAAATATTTTATATATATTTTTTACTGCTAAATATTTCACATATATATATATAGGGGTTAACTTTTTTTTTTGTCCCATTAAAAAAGGTCATTTTCGTTTTTAATACCACAATTGTACGGGTTCAAGTTTTGGCCCCATTAAATTTAAAAATACGCATTTTTGGTCCCAAGTTAATGGCAGAGGCCATGCGCCTCGTACATGGGTGTGAACGGCCGTTACCTCCTACTTGCTCACGTAACCTTGACTTTAAATGTCATGTTTAATGGTACTAAAATAATAAAAAAAAATGTGTATTTTTGGTACTATTAAAAGAAAAAAAATATTTTGACCAACTTTGACATAAGTTTTAAGAATTTTTTTTATTTTTTACAAAAATAAAAATGTTAGAAAATTTTTATTTTAATATATATAATAAAATAGCTCTAAAATTATAATTATTTGTATTTTAAAAAAAATTAAGATTTTTTTATTATTTTTGAAAATAAATTATTATTTGGTCTAAAAATATATTAATATTTGATCACAAACTATAAAAACTAAAATTTATTTTTTGAGTAAAAGTATTAGATATACTTTTTATTAAATAATAAATTAAGTTTTAAATTAAAATTATTTACATTCGAGATAAATGTAGCAACTATTAATTTTTTTAAAATTAAAATTTATTTTATTTGAAAATATTTAATAAATTTTGACCATAAATTATAAGAAATAAAGTTTTATTTTTAAAAAATAAAAAAATAAAGAAAACTTATTTGAATATAAATAATAAAATAGTTTATAATTTATAATTATTTAAATTAGATAAATTCTACATTTTAATTATTTTTAAAATTAAATTAGTTATTCTAAAATTATTTTAATAAACTTTGACCAAAAAAGTAAGAAATAAATTTTAGTTTTATTTTTAATATTTATCTCTAATATTAATAACTATAATTTAAAAATAAAACTATTATTTAATAAAATAAAATTTATCTAGTACTTTTATTCAAAATAAATTTTAATTTTTAAAGTTTGTACTTAAATATTAATATATTTTCAAAATAAATAATAATTTAATTTTAAAAATAGTAAAATCGATCCTAAAAATTATCTAAAATTAAAATAATTATAATTTTATAACTATTTATTATATATTAAAATAAAAATTTTCTAATATTTTCATTTTTGTAAAAAAAAAAAAAAAATCTTGTAGTTTGTGGCTAAACTTATGCCAATTTTTCCTCTTTTCTCGCAGCATCTCGTGCCTTTTTCCTTCAAAATGGTGGGTTAACGACAGTTAACGGAACATAACTCGCAATAATTATGGTACCAAAAATAAAAATAATCTTTCTTAATGGTACTAAAAAAGGATTTTACCCTATATATATATATATATTTAATAATGATAATTTTAATTAAAGTTTAACAAATTTTTGTGATCTAAAAAAAAGGAGTTGTAAAATCTTCCTCTTCTTAAATGTTTAACAAACTTTTACACTGATTTATAGTTCTTAAACATAGGTAGATATTTTAAAATCATTATACATTAACCCAACTATCCTCTTAATTATAATATAAATATATTGGTTTTTATATTTTACATTGAAAATGAACGAATCTCAATTTAGGACGGAACGAAATAATTAACGCCGTTGGAATAAATGTGATTTTGGGGTTTCAAAGGTTTCTCATAGATAGAAATCCGTCTTAGGAATAATTTGTTGGTTCTTAATTATAAATTATATATAAAAATTGTAAAAAATGAATGAAAGTGCAACTGTACTTTTTGTATTATGAGTAGTGCAGAAGTAGAAGGGAATAAACACAATAATAGACTCATACTTTATGGTATTCAATTTACTCTCAGAAAGGCCATTATAAAACGAATAGAGATGGCATCTTGGCCTCGTTATGAGGACTGATTGACGATTATCACAGCGTGTTGGCGGCTTTGGCGCGGTGGTTGAGCGGCGGAGCTACCACTGTTGGTGGTGTCAAAATCCGACTTCTGAGTAGTTTCATGAGGCAGATTGGCCGGAGTTGATCTTGATACCACCAATGGTGGCGGCACCACCCCTGTCAACTCGCTCCAAAGTCACCAACACACTGTCATAATCGCCCGTGTCAAGGATTCGAAAGAACAACCAAATGATTTCGCCTCAAATTTTTTTGATGAAAAATCTTGTGTTCAAATTTGAGTGTGTGCCGATCATGTGGAATAAGAATATCGGTATCTGTTCGTCTGGGCCAGCCTCAGAATCAGCTTGGAAGAATTTTCACGACCAGTATGTATATTGTGTCCAACGTCTCTATGAATTCATGCGCGTATGACTTTTATTTTTATTTATTTAATTCATGTATACTTATATTCAATTTCAATTTAAGCAATCTATATTCAATATTAACTTTTTGAACAATTTAAGAAAGATATATTCAATTTGAGTTGTTAATGATCATTAAAATATAAGTAATCTTGACTTTTTAATTATTATAATAATTATTATTATTCCAATAAAATATAAGTAGATATAAAGAACACTAAAATGAATAAGGAGAGTAATGCTTACTTGAATTTTCACCCTTTCCTTTTCCTTTCTTGATTTTTTCATTCCAATAAGTAGATACAAAAAGATATATGCTAGCATTTGTAATTCCTCTCGACAAAAAAGAGGAACATGAATTAGAATTTTGTAATTCTCATTAACTACCACATCATTGCATGTGGTTAAGTCATGTAAACTCCGGGAAATTGTATAAAAAGTTTTTATATTTTTTAAATTCGATCGAATATTGTTTGTGTTAAAAAAATAGGTAAGAAATTCCTGTATTTTTTGAAAGAATGTACACTCGACGTTCAAGATTAGAGGATCAAAATTGCAATTAAAAATTACAACTTGTATTGTCACGTCACCAAATACACCAGAAGCCCCAGTTCAAGTACTACATAACTAATGACGTGAAAATTTTTGACCAAATCAATTTGAAAGGATTAAAATTGACGTAATTTTTATAGTTATAGGACCAAATTACGAATTTTAAATTAAACAGAACCAAAATTGCCAAACTCCATAATTTTCAGGAATAAAATTGTATTTTTTTCCTAATTTTGTTCTAGAAGACTAATTATTTAATTTGTTTCAAATTTTAACCAGTAGTTTCTAATTAGTTCGCCTTAAGTCATTCAATCATACTTTTTTTTTAATCGAATAATAATTACATAATTCGATCAATATTTTAATAAATTTAATGGTTGGAGAATATATTAGTTCAATCAATACATTATTAATATAACTAAGAATTATGAATATAATAAATTATAATAAACTCAAATAAAAGTAAGTAAAACACCCCCACATCTGTCACCATTGCATCTTGCAGCTGGCTCTTTCATTTTTGCGCAGTCAAATCTTTATACCAATCTATAAAGGGAAACATGCAACTACCATTTATGATATTGTAAATTAACAAATTATCCCCTAAAAAAATAGCAAACCCCTTATAGTTTTTTAAATAAATTAATTTTATCTGTTTAGATAGGAAGATAAATTACTTTATTTTTAAAATTATCAATATTTTTTTTAAAAAAATATTATTCACTTATTTGCAATATCACAATATATAAATTACATTAAACCAATCCAAAAATCCGTTAAGCCTAAACAAGTCTTTCGCAAATGTCCAATCTTGTCAGAATGCAACAGTTTCTTATCACGAAAACCTCTCTTCTTGGCCACAGGTTTGAAGTTAAAACCTCTCATGATGTCCTGCTTTCCTCACTTGCATTGCATTGCAGAGGTTTTCGATATGTACTTGTCATTGCATTTCTATAAGTAATTTTAATCCTGTAATTTATGGGTTGATAATTTTGGTTTTATACGAATTGATTTTAGTAATTTAGTTCTATAATTTTAAAAATTTAGTCATTTTCATCCTTTGGCCGGAATTGTATGTGACTTGCACATGACACAATTAAATTATAATTTTAGGCCCTGCAACTTAAGGGTGTTGGCATTTTTAATCCTATAACCAGGGGTGACGATTAGACTTGAACCCGACTAAACCCGTCCCGGACCCACCCCGTTATCAAAAAAATTAAGAGCGCGGCAGGTAATGGGTCCTAAGAACTATGACCCGGTTAGGTCTGGGCTGGGTCCGAGTCCTTAAGGACCCGCCCTGAAACCCGCTCTGGAATAATTGTTCAATATTTATTTTGATAGAATAAATACTAACAAATATGATATTATTTTATTTGTTATTGTTAAGTATTTATTAAAAAATTAATAAAATGAAAAATTGTTCAACAATTAATCTTTTGAATTTGAATATTTCAGTTAGGCCATGAACAATTTTATTGTAATTAATATGTTAAATTTTTTTTTTATATATACGTTTATAAAATAAATAAAAAAATAAAAACAATCGGATCTACCAAGTTAGACCCACTTCGATAGGTTTTGTACTGGACGGGGCGAGTCTTGAGTCCTTCTCTCTAAGTTGGCAGGGTGGGTCCCCGGTCCACCCAAACCCGCCCCGTTGCCGCACCTACCTATAGTCCACCCCAACCCGCCCCGTTGCCGCACCTACCTATAACTTGAGAGAGTTGTCATTTTTTGTTCTTTATAAACTTATTTACATGACTAAAATTGCACAGTCAAATTGGCTGGAAAAGGATTAAAATTATCAAAATTATAAAGTTATAGACTAAATTGAGAACAATCAAGTTGTACAGGATTAAAAATACCACCCTCCTAAATTAGAGGACTACAATTGCAATTTTTCCTAGAATAGATATTCTTTGTTTTTGGAAGAGGATCTATTACTAATAGAAAAAATGCAATTTGCCTCATGTGATGTGAGAAATGAGCAAATAAACCTCTATAAAAAAATAAAATAGCAAATTACTTTCTTATGTTTCGAAAAATAAATCTAATTACCCCCCTATCAATTATTTAGATAAGGGGGTAATTTGCTTCATTTTTCAAAACACAGTCGAGTAATTTGCCATTTTATTTTTTACAAAAGATTATTTACTCATTTCACATATAACATGGGATAAATTGCATTTAAATCATTACGAATATTTGATTACGAGCATTATTATTATTGTATGAGTTATTTGGTACCCTAATGACGAACTACGTTAAGTCAGTTGAAGATGCTAACTTGCCTTACGAAATCCACAATTTCATAGCGACATCGGCACTAAACATGTTAATTCATCCCACAACTTTTTAATTTTTATGTAATAAGTAGTAACGCTCAAATTTCCAAATGAACCCTCTGGAGTTGGTAGATCGATGGACCATTGCTCTTATCAACCAGCGTCAAGCTCAAGCCATAAGCTACGTGCAGTGGTGTATAGAAGGCTTCTACGATCTCCTTATTAATGCTAAAATTGCCTTAGATGTAGAGTTTAGTAGCCAAGGGGTTACAACACAGTC
This sequence comes from Sesamum indicum, assembly GCF_000512975.1. Lineage (NCBI taxonomy): Eukaryota > Viridiplantae > Streptophyta > Magnoliopsida > Lamiales > Pedaliaceae > Sesamum > Sesamum indicum. The sequence continues at coordinate 3,460,519 of NC_026158.1, forward strand.
AGTGTGAGTCTACTATTTGAAGTCCTTGACAAGTATGTTGTACTTGCTATTAATGAAATCGAGCTTCATCTTAGCTCCAACGCTATCTTAATCAATCTACTCCACACAAGGTAATTGCTACCATTGAAGGGAGTAGAGCCACTAGGCTCATGCGCATTTTGCAATCGCAAGAATCATTATGCGATCTATGCCTCGTAGCTATCTCTCCTACTGCATCTGTTGCCTTTCACTACAAGAAATATAACGTTTAATTATGGCTAACAACCATGGTTAATAATAAATAGTCACAACAAATAGTCATTGACAGGCCACACAAAAGTTGTTGGATGTAGTTTTTACGAGTGTGGTTAAAACATTTGTCATGACTCTTAATTGTGGCAAATAATTTCTTCATGGTGGAAAAGTTTTTATATCGATTTTATTTAAGCATAGTTAATAATAGTTATTTACATAATTTTTACCATAGTCATTAACATTGTAGCTAATAATATTTTCTTTTTCCTAGTGATTGAACCTATGTTGCTTCTTCATTCTTAGATTATTCGATCGTGAATATGCATGGGCCTTCAAATGAAGGTTCTAATACCATATTCGACGTGAAATTACGCTTTTAGTTTTATAGGATATGAGGATCAATATTTTCAGTCTTCTATTTACGGAATTTTTAAAATAATTCTAAAATTGAAAAAAATCAACACATTTGGTCCGATGCCTTACGTTTTTTAAAATAGTCCCAAAATTAGAAAAATTCAACACATTTAGTTTCATCTCCAAGTTTCCATCTACAAAATAGAAGATAAGTACACATACTATGTACGTGTCCATCAGTCATGTGATCAGATAAACTAACGAGTACGCTATCTTATGGGATTAAAAGTATAATTTACCACATACTCAATTTCTGAAAATGGAATACCTTATAAAGGAGCCCTGGATTCAATGTTTATGAAATTGGTTCTGTTTCTCTCGTCTGAATTCCAGTGCTACAACGGGAGTTTAAATAGACGCACTTAGGGGGGCAGGAAAAAAACGGGACAACTAACTTAAGCAGATGAAACTTCTAGAAAAAAATTCTAAAGTAGTTAAGTTAGATTTGATCGAATTCAATCAATCACACAGCAAATATAATAAACATATTATATGATTGATCACTCTTTTTAAACAATACATTTTATTGTTACCTGAACTCTACAATTTTCCGCACTTCTAGTGGGCTAAGAATCCTGGTTTTACAACTAACGCTGACATAGCAAAATTAAACAAAAAATGAGAAACAAGAAAAAAAAAAAAAAAAAGAAAGATAAGTACTAATAAGTAAACGACAACTCAATGGAAATCTTTTCTCCAAATCATGTCTGCTGATCCTAATCCACCAACCTAAATATACCCTTAAACAATTTAAAATCCATAAATTCGGATCGTGGTATACAAATTAAACCAAAGATAAAAGTGATGGAGGGTGGTCCCACTCCACCAACTCGGTGAAGTGATTGATCCATCGACATAAAGAACACAACGTTTTGGCCACGAAAACAACAGCCATTTCGTTCCATGTTATAATTATTAATTTCCATTCCGTATCTTATATTATTTTATCACCATAGCAAGTAATAATCGTCCTCCTCTGATTTATGGTTATGCCTACTTATCAACCCTCGTCCCTCTATATTTATAATATGAAGGGCAAATATCTTTTTGATATTTTTCTTTTTTCGATATTTTTTTCTCTCACTAATTTCTATACTTACCCCACTATCTACAAGTGGTAAAGACTATGATTTAAAATAATTATTTTTTTCTCTTTCTTCTACTCTAATTATTCCTTACAAAATTATTTATTTTTTATCATAATTGATTTTATATTATCAATTTTCTTACAATAAAAGATTTTAGTAAGTGATATTTAATTATTTATATTTTTTCTTTAACATAACAACCAATTATATTACTTCTTCCCAAAGGAGATCAAATAAGGTTATAAAAAATCTATTAAATTAATATAAGCGAGCATTTCATATCAATAGCAACAATAACTTAACTATAAGTAGCTTATAAATTTCTCCAATTTTTTTTTATAATTAGACTCATTTTTATAATAAAATCGTGAGATTCATACGAAATTTAAATGAAGCGTCGATCAAATTGCATCATATATATAAAATAAAATTATTTCAAGTACAATACCAAATAACTGAAGATGGATTTTATCCACTATCAACATAATTATATATATTATTAGTGTCCCACTTATTCAATGACAACGAGGGTCCTTCAGAGTTTTGATAAGCAAGCAAGGGTAATTATATAATTTATAAATTAATATTAATTCCCACTCATTCTACCTTTTAGGTAATGAATCAAGACTATAAACGTATAATTATTGATTAATTTATATTAATCCCAAGATGAGTGGATTTACCAACACCACCAATCAAGATCATAGCATGACCATATATCCTAAGAGTAGCACTGTTTTGAGTGGGGCAAAAAGGAACCAACTACCAATTGTCGCTTGTCTTCGTGGACTCCAACTAAGATTGATCCAGATTGTGTAAGATGTAAGATGTAGGGCAGCTATGAAAATTTTTATACGAATTTAATTCGATAGGACATAATTAAATTACTAATTATATAGTAATTATAATATATTTGTTACGTAATCAGTTTTTTTTTTTTAATTACACATCAATACTAGAAAAAATATAATTTGTTCGTTATATTTAATAATTACTATAATTAAAAGAAAAGAATTATGGAGAAATATAAATTAATCACGACTTCGCAACGACTATTAGTTGTTATTTTTTGCATGTGATGTCAAATCATTAGTCACAACAAAAATCATGTCAAATATTTTGGCTGTTTTTGAAAATCATGGCAAATGTTGATTAACTGTGGCAAAAAATTAAAAGTTTCGTATCGATTTGCTGGTTAATAGTATTGATTTACCACTATTTCTAAGTTTTTGACCATTTATAGTATAGTGAAAAACAGACTTTTTTGCATTGAGTTACATAATAAGTATATTATATTTCTTATATAATTAATTTAAACTTTAATCAAATTCAATTTGTGTTAAAATTTCATGTGTGAATCCATTACATGAAAATTGTATCGGCGTTAGGTAACTCGGAAGGAATATAAAAGTAGCAACGAAGGGTGATGTTGTCACAATCTAAGTTATTCTGTCGACAGACGAGGAAGAAAAGGAATCAAAGATGGCGAGTTGGGAGATAGCCAAAGAAATGATCAAACCATCTTCTTCTCCAGTTCCACCACACCTGAGAAAGCTTGAGCTTTCGTTTCTAGACCAATTAGCCCCACCCACTTATATTCACATCATTCTCTACTACCAAGCTTTTCATCACCACCACGATTCTGGTGAAACGTCGCGAAAGCTTAAACGATCTTTATCGAACGCTTTAGCCATATATTATCCGCTTGCTGGCAGAATCCGCGAGGATTCTTGGGTCGATTGTAACGACGCCGGTGCAGAATATGTAGAAGCTTGGTTTAACAACGTTCAACTCTCGGATGTTGTAGAAAAATCAGGAACGGAGGAGCTGAAACAGTACGTGCCGGTGGAGCCCTCCGGCGGCCCAGACATTCCCCTGGCTGTCCAAGTTAGCTTCTTCGGCTGCGGTGGGACGGCAATCGGCGTCTGCTTGTCGCACAGGGTGGCGGACGCAATGTCCCTGGTGACGTTTATAAATGCATGGGCAGCCGCTTGTCGGGGGGACACGGAAACCATTGCGGTTACTGAGCCCACCTTTGGTTTGGCCTCCCGTTTCCCACCGGCAGATTTTTCCAAGTATTTTCCATCAAGAGCGCCGCAGCCGCCTCCTCCTCCTCCTCCTCGTCCTGAGAAGATTGTGACGAAAAGATTCGTATTCAACGAACAGAAACTCGCCGCACTGAGAAACGCTGCCTCCGGGCCAATAATGGAGAAACCGACCAGAGTGGAAGCTGTCTCCGCCTTCATCTGGCGTCATTTCATTAAAGCTGAGAGATCGAAAGATAAGATAAACGGAAAAGAAAGTGTTTTCACCGCCACCCACGCCGTGGATATCCGGCCCCGAGCCAGCCCTCCTCTTCCCCGTCAGTTTTTCGGGAACGCTTGCGCCCGAGCAATGGCAATGACAACAACTGCAGAAACAGAACCAGATTATTACCGGCTAACAACTAAGTTGAGAGACGGAATCAGAAAAGCCAACGCTGATTATGTTACAAGACTCGAAAATGGAGACAGTTTTCTGAAATACTACGCGGATAATGAGGAGAATGATCCAGCGTTCAAGCATGGAAGAAAAATCCTGGAAATGTGTGGTTTTACCAGTTGGTACAGGCTGCCGGCATATGAAGTGAATTACGGGTGGGGGAAGCCTGTTTGGGTTTCCATTATCGGCGTCCAACACAAGAATTTGATATTCTTTTTGGGCACTAAATCTGGGGACGGGATTGAAGCGTGGGTGAATATGCTTGAAGAAGATATGGCCATTATCGAGGACAGTTACCATCTTTTGAACAAATTGGACAACAATGTCAAATCACGGAACGGATGATGTTACACATATTCTCTAATAATGTTGTCAGACTCTAATTTATGTTATGGAAAAAATTAAAAAAAATTTAATAACTTTGTTTTTAATTTTTTTTTTTTTATTAAAATTAAATTTTTTTCATAAATTTAATCATGTAGTTGCAATTATGACTTTTTGACCCTTTTAGTCCTTATTAATGCTTTAAGTGTAATATAAATAAATATTTTTTTCAATAAGTCTAAATTCTTATACCATTTTAGGTGAACATTAGTTATGAAATGCAAAATAAATAGATATATATGGACTATAATTGCTGTTGAAAAGCTGTGTAGGGGTAAAATTATCCAAAATCGGGTCAAAGGACTAAAATTATATAATTTTAAAGTTATAGGACTAAAACTAAAATGAATAATTTTAAAAACCTAAAATTAATAACAGGCAAACTTAAAAAACTAAACAAATAATTTTTTTATCTTAATTATGATTTTTCTTAAAATATATATAATTTAAATTTTTATAAACTTTATTAAATATAATACCATGTTAGTTAAATATTTATTTGTATTTTCTCAATATTTTCTATAAGTACAATATTGTTTAACAAAATATATACCATATTACTATTTATTCTACATTTTCAATATATATGCTAAAATTTATAAATATTATTAAGTATTCATCAGAAATTTAAATATATGACCACATCAAAAAATATGTAATGTAATTTTATTATAAATTTAAAATCATATTCTACATAATGAGACTTTGCAGTTGTTTTTTATTCTCATTTTTAAATTTCATTTCTATTTACCAAACATATAAAGGGGTGATTTTCATTCAATTTCTTTTCTTAGTCCTTTGGAATACAAAACATATCAATGATATACTAATATAGGCAATTGTTCCACTTTTGTTAAAGTTAAGGAGTTTGAGTGGCTTATAAATCCAAAAATTTCCTCTCTTCAGCCATGTACCTTTTTAGGACAAAATCATGAGACTCATATGAAACCATAACAGATAATTCCTAGCACAAACGGGTATTGATTGAGTATCAAGCTATACTATATACTGAAATCATTCTTACCTGTCTTTATTCCATTCACAGGTTTATTATATTCTCACTCAAATTCCTACATATAACCAATCGCCTCCCAAAGGGTTTTGGTATTTCCGATCAGTAAATAAAACTAAAAAAATTAGTGGTTTGGTAAGAATTTGGCTTGTAATATTGAAAATAGGTGAAAAGATGTTGGAGGCACATCTAATCACTGGATCTCATGTGGACGAAGTGGTCATAATTTGTTCTTAACACCACTCAAACCCAAATATTTGTTTCAATGAATAAAAAAGTCTAATATGAAGTTGGCATTTACAATCTATTAATAAAAATAAAAAATATCGAGTCGCAAAATTAGATTATTATTAAAATTATTTATCAATTTAAAAAAATAGAAAATTACATTTATGGCACCTAATTGTATAAGGGCATAATTAAAAACCCAATTCAAGTGCCTAAAAACTAAAAAAAAAAAAAGAAATTGCCGGGTATGTTTACTAAGAAGGAATATGATAATTGAATGTTCATACTTATGAGACTATCGTTGTAATCAATCATCATCACACTAAATCTTGAGATGAAATCATCCGATTTTAAATCTGATCATTAAATATGATTACATTGACGTTGTATTACTTTAACATAAAGTTTCAAGCCAATTCAAACTACGGATATCAATAGGCGTAGTTTCCCCCCTAGAAGGGGAAGATGCCCAGTTAGCAGAGGGGCTCGAACGGTGTCAAAAAACTTACTACATAACTATAAGCAAGAAAATTGAAAAAATTATAACTCGATAATTTAGGCAAGTATGATACCTTAATTCTACTTGGAGCGTAAAAAGTCCATTTTTGTGTTAACTATATCCAACTATTTATACTTAAACTCTTCAAAAGAAAATAAAGTATGTTTCTCCAAGACCATAAGTCATGGGAATCACATTAGTCACATTATAAGGTACTTGTACGGGGATAAAAAAAAATAAAAAAAGAAAAAAGAAATAAAATGCATATATAACCCGTAAGCCATCAGGTATGTTGTAGTACGATTGCCAATAAGAAGATATATGTATATAAATTGTGTACTACTATATTTGATGCAGTACCAGGTACAAAACTCATCCTCACCATCTCTTGCACCTCACATCGGAAAATTGTATTTTTAGTTTCATATATTAGAATATTTTTTAATTTAATTTTATTTATTATGAATTTTTTATATTGTATTCATAAGTTGAAATTTTTGTCATTTTTATTTTTCATGTGCATTTTTTGTTTAGTAATTAATGGAGTCGTTAATATTTTTGTACAGTTTTTGTAAATTATTGAACGAAAATTGCACGTAAAGATTAATACTAAGAGGATTTTCAACTTATGAGATAAACTATGAGAAAAATTATAATAAATTAAACTAAATTAAATAAAAAAAATTAACATATAAAATAAAAAATGTGATTTCCCCACCTCACACATAGACGCACCCAACTTCCTTTATATACCTATTCAAATTTGATGTTACCTATTATTTATTTATTTAATTTTGTAAGAAAATCGATATTATTGCTTCGATTCTTATAATTACAACGTTCTTATAATTTTATTAAAAATTAAAAATATTTATATAATAAAGGAAGATTATATTTATACTATTAATTTATGATGTATTTACATAACAATGTCCCTGTCTTTTAGAAAAAGTTTTATACCACTAAAGTTTACCATCCTCATTAGTTACACGCCTAAATTATAAAGAAATCGTCACTTACCAACATCTTTTTGATAATCTTTTAAATTAAATAAAATATATAAAAATATCCTTAACTATTAATAATACGATATATTCACTTTGATACCCTTTATTATAAAATATATTAATCAATTTAATTTCAAATTTTATTCACTTTTGAGGTTAATAAATTACTATAGGATTAGTCATGTATTGATAAAATCAGTACTAATAGTTTTGGCTAAATCAATACAACTCTATATACACTAAAATTTGAAATAATTACTTTTTACCTAAATAATTTATACTAATTTAATATTAATTTATAAACATCATAGTTTCATAAAATTTTAAGTCAGATATATTTTACTAGAGAGGCTATTAAAGTGAATATATCACATTATTAATAATCAAGGATATTTTTTTTTTATCTATTTTCATTTAATTTAAAAGCATATCTCAAAGATAGGGAAGAAGTAAAGGTTTATTTGTGAAAAGAACAAATTCAATTATAAATTATAATAAATGTGGTTAAGTAAGGTGAGAGAAAAATGTGGAGTAGTCGGTAGTTAATAAAAAAAATATATACTTGTAAGATTATAAAAAATACTGAAATTATTAATTTGATCAAATTTTTTTAAAGGGAAAAAATAAAATAAAGGGTGAATTTGGTTATTCAAAAATTGGTAGGATATAAGATTTGTTTTTATAATAACTAATTCTGATTACATGCGATTCCGACGAGCCTATAAAAAAAATTTTAGTGTGAGAAGATAAAGAAAATTGTGAAAATAAAAAATTATAATTATAAATTGTATTAAATGTGAAGAAGTAAGGTGAGTTGAGAATGAGGAGTGGTGGGTACACTACAAAAAAAATTGAGTTTCGCTATATTATAAACGGCTAAGGACTAAAAATTATGGTAAATCAATACATTAACCACGATTAAATAAAATTAAAGTAAAAAATAAATTTTTACTATCATTAATTATTATTCACTATGATTTTTAGTCATAGCTAAAATATTTATCATGATTTTTGTCATGGTTAATATTTTGGCTACACTACCTTTACAAATGGCTAATGGCTGTTGCGAAGCCGTATTTGATTTGTATTTACCATTATTTTCCTCTTTTGGCTATAGTAATTAACCGTGGCGTGAAATCATTTTTTTTCTAGTGGTAGTTAAGGGATAAAAAAATATGATTGTGAAATTATTAGAAAAATATTGAAATTACTAATCTGACTAGTTTTTTTATTGGAAATAAATGAAATAAAGAGTAATTTGAATATTTAAATTTGGACAATAAAAAATTTTATTTTATAACAGTACATATATAAATATGGATACAAAAAATAAAAATCATTTATATAAATAAGCCATTGCTTAAAATTGTAAATGTAATTATCCCTATCATTAAACCTATTCCAAGTCGTTGTGTAATATACCCATTTGTATTAGGGTAAATTACAACGATCCCACTTGAGGTTTGACATAATTACAAATATTTTCTTACTGCTTGAAAAATTATAAATACCCGCCATAATGTTTGATGAAATTATACAATTTTTGAATAAAAATATGAAATTGTCAAATTTGCATTTATGTATTTTTTGTTCTTTAAAAAATTTAAAATTTATAAAAATATCCGACCGGTGGATCAAAAAAAATTTAAAAATTATAAAAAAAATTATTTACTTAGTCCATAAAAAAATTATAAAATTTTAAAAATTAAATAAAATTATAATTTTTAATCTACAAAAACATTTTGGTTAGTTCATAATAAAAAATTAATGGAAAGTTAATAGATTGAGTTAATTATTAGATAACCGTTAAAATTATGGGACATTGATAATTTTTCAAATAACAAAAAGTGTTTGTAATTATACCAAATTTAAGAAATGATATTGTAATTTACCCTTTGTATTATTTACTATCTCGTCTAGGCAGGCAGATGTACTGTCGTACCATTAGTACTGCCAGAAGTACAAGATTTCGTAACAAATACAATCATAGAATATCAGTTTAAATTCTTTTATCCTTATAAAGAGGAAGTCCGATAACCTCTCGCCACCTCAGAGACGGTGGAAGCCGTGGACAACCGGGTTCACGAAGATGGTTAAGGGTGCAGGAGGTTTTGATGCGGAGGCGCAACAGCGGAGCTACCACCATTGATGGTATCAAAATCGGGCACCAAAGGCCACTGTAACTAAACCCCGACAGATCTTGATACCACCAATGGTGGCGGCGCCGCCGTCCATTGCCTCCAGCTCACCGCACAACCACCAGGCCCAGCACCAAATCTCTTCTTCTCAAATATGTGTTTTTTTTCCTTTTTCTGTAGGTATTCTGGAAATTAGATATATAGACAGAAGGCGGATTTCGGAGTTGAAGTGCTGTCAGAGAAAGACTTCCATGTCTGTGTGTGCTGTGTGTTGAGCAAGACTTCTATATTGGCGGCTAATAATGTTGCTACATTTCTGATTTAATTGAATTTGGTCTTTTCTATTTATTTTTATTTATTTCATTTTCTCATTCATGATAATTAATTTACTTTAGTTTTTTTGTTTGAATTCATGAAATGATATTAGATTTTAAAATTACTTTAAATTAATTTACTTTTTATCCTCCATCTTTCTTTTTTTCCTTTTAATCATTTTCAGTTGTCTTTCTTATAACTCAATAAAATAAATTCTTATTTTAGCTTTATATTTCTTTTTTTAATGAGTAAGATCATTTTAAATTTATGTACATATTTTAATATAATTTTTTATTAAAAAATGTATTATATAACATTAATAATATATTTAACTAATTCTTTCATTTTTATAATTTTATGTAGGACAGAATATATATATATATATATGTAAAAGTGGTCTACATATTTAATACAACGGAATAGTTGTTTGAAAGTAATCCTTATAATATATAATACAAACTGTGGTAATAGAAAGATGTTGTATACGTAGGAAAATATCTTTGTCAATAATAATAAACATAAATTCAAAATTACTATGTTTCACTTATTAAAAATGAAATTTTTATTTCATGTAAAAATTACTTTATAGCACAATATATTATAATAAAAGTTTATTTAATTTAAAAAAATATATATATATATATATATGATCATACAAAGGATCTACGCCAGTTACAAAAATGTGAGAACAAACATGAAAAAATTTTAGTTCAAACCCAATTCGTTCAAACTTGATTAATCAAGTGTATGACAAGTTAATATACTTGTCGTGTGTTAGTATATAATTCAAAAAAAATAATTAATCAAATAATAAGTGTACCACACTTATTCTTCTGCCAAACCTAATTTAAACAAAAGAAATTTCCAACAAACATTGAGTAACTATGTGTTTGGAAAAAAACTGGACGATCATGCTGTAATATAGAAAATAAAAGTACAAACCAAAGGGAAATTGACAACATAAAATAAATATATATTTATATACACGAAAAATCTTGAAACAACAATAAAAGTCCCTGAAAGAATCAACAAATATGCATCCACAATTAAAAAAAAAGCCAAGAATTAAAAGGAAAAGCTTTATGCAAATGAGTAGCTAAATCATTATGCAAAAAACTCGTATAGTTCATCAAGCGGAGGCAACTCCTTCAACATTCTCTCAAAATCCTTGAACGACATTCCGCGGGACAAGACCGGCGACGCATCATAGGAAACTCCAGCACCTGCCTGAATCCTCGGCGCAGCGGACTCTTGTCCGGTGAGGCTCTGGACGACGGATTTGAAGCTCACCGCATCAGTCTCTATGTATTGCGTGTTGATTATAACGACCTTCACCGGGTCCGGACGGCGGCCACCAGCAGCCATTGTACTCGTTTTATCTTCTTTGTTTTCCTAAGTGGGAAAATATCTGCAGTTTGAGTTGGGTATTGGTGTGTGTGGTGTGTGTTTGGATGAAGTGATGGAGAGTTTATTTATATAGAGAGAGCGAGAGAGTTGGGAAGGAGATGAGGGTGTACGGTATGACTGACAGTTTAGAGCTGGGGGGGGTGGGGGCGTTGAAACAAAGGGATGATTGTTCTATATACATGACTATATGAGCAGTCTTGAAGGACCGTCGCTGTCCAAGTCAACGTACGGAACCTCTTTTCCATACCTCCCACGACTTTACGTTTCTTTGGATGTGGAGATAATTAAATTACAACTAATTTGGGATTATAGATCGTAATTCAATTATAGTTTTGTAGTGAAGGAGTTTTAATGTGACATGGTGTATATATATATATATATATATATATTATTAAAAAAATGCAAGCACTCATTAGATATTGTAAATGAGTAAATTACTCACTTAAAAAAAAACACGATTTACACCTATGTGTTTTCTAAATGCAGCATTTTACCCCCTCTATACATTTTTATATTTTTTAAAATGCATTGCTTCATTTTTAAAAAAGCATTGGGGCTAAATTGCTTTCTTTTTTTTTTTTTTTAATTATAGGAAGTAGTTTACTCATTTACAATATTATAGGAAGTAACTTGTATTAAATCCATATTTAGTTTTGGTTGAGACTGTAGGTACTAATACGGATTGAATCAGGATCTCAAAGTGGAAGACTTTCAGTATCAGAGAGCAAAGATTGTTAGGGTTGTTCGGGACTAATCCTCTTTGAATATTAAGTTAGTTCTTATAACAAAAGGTCATATCAAAGAACTAAATCTGAATAAATAAGACACCTTTTATAATGGAGATTTTCTTCTATATTTATAGAGAATCCTATATGTCAGCAAGTTTACGTCGGTGGTAACAATTTAGCCCTAGGATGCCGATGTGATCCATGGGCTAAAAGTGGGTTACTAGGTGAGACGGATTGGATTGCACTGTAAAATTATAGAAAAAATTGTAATTTACATTTCATAGCCTACTCCATTTATAATTTTAGTATCATTATTTTATAATTTACCATATTTAGTCCCACAAGTCCAAAAAAATTACAATTTACGTCCCATTACTCATTTCCGTTAAAAACTACAGAAGTTAATAAAAAATTACTTTTAATTTTTTGGATTAAATCAACTTAGTTTCAACAGTTCAAAACAAAACCTATAAATAAAAAATACTCTTTTCATTAATAAATTGATAAATTCTTCACCTGCTCATATTGATCATAATTAAACTCTGGTCATCCAAGTTCTTAGTCCTTTTTAATATCTAGAGGGAGAATATTGGATTAATGGTTACGTAATTTGGGATGATCATGAAACTATAAAGTGCCTACGTGTTTGTATGCCCATCGCACGTACGTATGTATGGGTCAATCAATTTGTGGGCACATTCCATGAATGTTTTGCTGACCAAGTTGGCAACTTGATTTTTGACTTATAAGCATCTTTCAATTTGGTGGGCTACACTCAATTAGTTTCTAGTGTGAACATGTAGAGTTTTGCCATTAAAGACATGTACAAGTGGTGAGCTATAGCATGGAAGGTAATGGCTTCAGTACGTATATTATAAAAAAATTGAGTTTTTGTTATTTTATAAATGATCATGGCTTAAAAATTAGGGGTGTTCATGTCGTAGTTTTTATTTTCTAAAACTTATTTTTAAATTATTGACATCGACGGTTTTATAGTATAATTTTTTAAATTGGTAAAACCCAAAATAAAATATGCGAATTTGTGCGATTTTGGGCGGTTTGGCGATTTTTTTATACTTATAACAATAATAAGAACATTGAGACTAACAAAAATCAAGAAATGAAACAAGTATTTGTGTGTAGCAAACAAGAAAAACCAACATCATGCACTACAGACCACCAACACTCTCCACAACTTTAAGTAGATAAAATATAATATCATATATATTAATCCAACAAGGAAACACTTAATCTAACAAACGCTAATGATCGATTTTATGGAGAACAGAGGTAAAAGGCAAGTTGACACAATAAAGAAAGTGGTAAGAGAGAAAGAGAGAGGAAGAAAGGGGGAGGGGAAAAAAATAAATGAAAAATTGAGACAATCATCAATTGGAATTAAAACTTGAATAAATTTAAAGAATTAAACATATATATATATATATTTTTTTGTATAAAGTCCAAATATAAATTTTGCAAAAATAGGCTTTGTAAAGTGGATTTTTAATAACATATGAATTTTGCGACTATATGATTCGAATATGAAATTCTTGTAAAAAATTAATTATCTTATCGCATTAGTTATATATATAATTTAAAAAAATAATTATATATTTAGTGGTGTTGTTTGATTTTTGACAGTTTTTTAAGTTCTAATTAAAATCAAACCAATAATGTGGTGCGATTTTACTCTAAATTTAGAATTGCAGTTTGAAAAATGAATCATAGAAAATGGTTAGATTCAGTTTGGTTTGGGTGATTTTGGGCGGTTTTAATTTTTTTTTATCACCCCTATTAAAACCTGTGTGGAAAATAGATACTATTAACCACGATAAATAAAATTAAAGCAAAAACTTAAACTTTTGCAACGATTAATCAATATTCGCCATAGTTTTTATCCATAACAAAACATTTGCCATGGTTTTAGCCATGGTTAATGTTTTGTCCATACTTGCAGAAACAACAATTAATAGTTGTTGCGAAGTCATGGTTAATTTGTATTTGCCATTATTTTCTTCTTTGTCTATAGTAATTAACCATAGTGAAAATTATATTCTAGTGGCATTCGGATTTACTATTAATTTGTTGTTATTGACTTTTTAATAAAATTTAACTATAAATAAAAATTTAAAGGATAATAATTAAATGATAAATAATTATTAATTTATTTTTAAAAAAATAATGTTAAGTTTTTAAATAGTTTGCGCAAGGTGAGGTAATTTTAATTTAAATTTATAATCTAGTAACCAATCTCATTAATATATGAAAGAATTTTAGTTTAATATTTAGGTTATTAAAGGTATCGATTTGTTTAGATAAACAAAAGTTTTAAAGATTAAGAAGTATTTTAATTTGTGAAATCCTTTCACTAACAAAAAATGACTATGGGCTACAATTTAATAGATTATGAACTAAAAAACCATGATAAATAATTTTTATTAACTATGATTAAATAAAATCGATGGAAAAATATAGATTTTCCATCAAGAATAAGTTATTTGTCATGGCTTAGAGCAGTGGTAAAAATATTTATCATGACTTTTAGCCATGATAAATATTTTAATCGCTCTCACGGATACCACGGCCAACAACCGTTGCATGGCCATGGTCAATAACTATTTGCTACGTCAATTTATTTTTAACTATGAAAACTTTTCATGATTAAATGTTGTATTTTTGTAGTGTTTATATTAAAAATTAGTATAATAGACAAAAAAGTAATTAAATTAACGGATTATTACTGATCATATATTTTATTATAAGATAATATAACGAAATATTTAAATCATACATTATAACTAATCTCTTCTAATATGAAAGTTTTAAATTCAAAATTTTTAAAGATGAAAAAGTTTAATATATTATATTTAGACTTAAATTAAAATTAGTTTGCTAAATAAAAAGTATATTTTTCAAAAAATTAAACATCTGCTAAGGGCATTATGGTCCAAAAAAATGTCTTAATATTCAAGACCTGGTCAAGAGGGGCAAAAATCGATTTTGGTTGCAATTTTTTGACTTCTATCAGCATATCTCGGGCCAAAATTATCTAACTGGGACAATATAACAACTGTTATTTGATGGGTATATATGTAATTATGTATAGATAAAGATAATTTTTATAATTTTACTATACTTTATACGAGTAACCACAGTTAGACAACGGTTGTCGATTGTTCGTTCAATAAGCCAAAATATCTATTATGATAAAATTTATGGCAAAATGGCTTGACTACGATAAAAAAAAATATTTTGATCATAACTAAAAATATAATAAATATTATTAAGTTTTTACATTGAGAAATTTATATTTTTATATTACTTTATTTGATTATAATTAATAATATTAATTTACCGTAATTCTAAAACTAAATTCAGTGTAATATAGAAAATAATCTATTTTCGCATCAAAGATGGAGATTTGTATCTATATATATGATCAGGCAGGATGAAAATAGGTCCGGGTCTAAACTGGACCCCACCCACCCCACATGTTACGGGTTTGATGATTTGGGTTTTGAGGCCATAACTGGATCCGGATCCGGGTGGTCCCAACTTTTAGCAATTAATTTAGTGATTTAAATTCTTTAAAGTGCTAATGTGTACACAAGTAACATAATTTGAAAGTTTTAAAATATATTTTTTATCCCGTATTTATAAAATTAAGATAGTATTATTATTAAAAATATTTATCTCGTATTTATAAAATTAAGATAGTTATTAAGAATATGCATTTTTAATATTTTAGAAATCCTAACAGGATCTGGTCCAACCCAGCCGGTCGGGGCAAACCAGCTCAAACCCGACCCATTACCATCCCTTAGTATTGGTCCACAGGTGAAGCCAACACTGGCCAAGTGCTAAAGGAGAGCAAACGCACAAGAAAGAGCATATAACACAACTTAGTACTGAAGGTAGAACGTTAGATAATTAATCACAGCAAAAGCATCCAAGTTCTCGACCGCATATAAATTCAAAGGAGTTGATTAGATGTGCAAGAAACGAAGTCACTGTGCCCAAGAAAACGGAAAACTGAAGGAGAGGTAGGTTTCATCACCACTACTTCAATCTCGAAGCATTCGTCTCCCAAGAGAACTAACGAAACACCAAATGTTCACCTTTCAGGCGTAACTTTCAAGTTCTCCAGTTACTGCATTCCAGGGGCGGGAGCCCGTGGCCTGACTGGCGTCTTTGAAGGACTCACCCTACAGTGTCATCGAACTAGTTAGGGGAAATGTAACGACGTAGCAATAAGATTAGAGATATCTCAGATGAGTCGTACCTGATGCGTTGGGATCCCAGAACTTCACCGCAACAGTCAAGAGCCAGGATTGCACTCTCAGCCTGCAAATTTTTTCTATTATCAGCTTTATTTATTAATGATCCCTCTCCAAATGACATTAGGTACCTTTATCAAAGTACCAAACCCAATGAAAAAAGGGAACAAAAAGGAGCAAAAAGTGAAGAATAATTGACTCAACAGAAAAGGCAAATGATTCCGTTTATAATGACAATTGAGTACAATGCGGAAGAAGTTAAATCTTGCAACTTGCACATATCAACACCCAACCTCAAAATTCAGATCACAAGGTTACATGAGGAAGCCAAGAAGCATTTAACTTCAAGGCTTTTCTTCCCATAGTATCAATAGGCGAAACTTTTTTAGTCGAGATCTCAACGTATCGAATGATGTTTCGATGATCAACTCAATGATAGAATATAGGCTTGTAAAGTAGCATTACACTTAACATTCAGAGAACAATAATTGTCGGTGTCCTGTTCCTTGATGTTAAAGGTGACTTAAGTTTTAAGCCTTTTGCAAGAAAAAGCCTGGAATTTGAATAGTTTCTGGGTACCCAAATTCGGGTTTGGATAAGAATTCTTACGGGAGGTCAGTCGATATTTTGATAAAGAAACACAAGATGGTGGTTATGCTAATGAGAAAAACTCATGCATGTTTACATATTTCTAGGATGGCGGAAAAAATGAGTTAAATACAGAACCGTCGTAGAAATACTAATAGGTAAAGAAAAACTGAGATTGAAAAGAAGCAACACAAACCCCTGAACTTTAAGAAAAAGGCTAACATGAGGTCCTGATGTTGGGTGAGCATCCTATGTTAAAGTTCAGGGGGTTAAGTTGCAGGGAAGTTTTTGCCTACTTGTATTTCTTCAAGGGGTTAAAATGCAATTAACCCCATAAAAAATTGTCGGGGTTATTGAAGTTATCATTATTATATTTTGTCAACTATGGTGCAAGATTATTAAACTTATGAGGTCATAAAAGTATGCTCAGAGCCTCATAGGAACTGTAGACTAAGTCATTTGTCAAGCGTTACCGCAAGCACGAGAGAGGACACAAACTCATGCTATAGCTGTTACAATCAACAAAAAGTAACATACCATGAAGAATTCCACAAAAGCAATTCTTGTGGAGTGCATGTTATCCCCCAGGAGCCTCAGACGGGACACCTAAATTAAGAGGTTTATCTGGTCATTCAATTTCAAGAAAAAACAATTTGCAAAATCGAACATGGTTATTGGACTTCTAGGCATACCTCGCCGCATCTTGTTTCAAAGAAATTCTTGACATCAGCTTGAGAAACCTACTCAAGAGAATAAATATCACAGGAATATATTTACAATTATTTAACTTGACGTAATCCTTCAGAAAAGAGCATATATTCATCAGGGAAGAATACAAATAAAATTTTAACAA
Organism: Sesamum indicum; assembly: GCF_000512975.1. Lineage (NCBI taxonomy): Eukaryota > Viridiplantae > Streptophyta > Magnoliopsida > Lamiales > Pedaliaceae > Sesamum > Sesamum indicum. The sequence continues at coordinate 3,478,172 of NC_026158.1, forward strand.
TGTCAAGAAACAAAGAGTAAGGTATGTATACCTTCTTATCAATGTTTGTACAGTAGACTGTCCTGGCGCACATCTCGCGTTCATCCTCCGACTGCATATCAAAATCATTTATAGAATTAAAGGTAACCAGATTAGGTGATATACTATAAGTAAAAAACACGCAGGATACATGTGAGAATCACTTGGAGGGGAGAAAGGATTTTAAGACATTTGTTCGACAGTATTAACAATGGTGATGTTTTGTTCTTACCTGGGGAAGGAATGTGGGGTTCACAGGAAGAATTGCAGTTTTTGAAGGCAAGACCTTGATAGGAGAGAAACCTAATAGTGTCCCGGAAAGGCTAAGAGCAGCTCTAGCAGAATCTGTTTGATTTAGTTAAACAATTTTATAAAAATTTTTGGAGATCACACAGGAAAGTTAAGTATCTCCAAGGAAGAGAAAGATAGGGAAAAAGATGACTCACAGTCATTGGAGAATTCTACAAAAGCGAAGCGAAGACGGGAATGTGGATCACCACATACTCGACAATCAACAACCTACAAAGTAATACAAAGGAGAAATGCAGGTGGAATGTGACATTTACTATGCTGAGGTAATATGCACTCCCAAATTTGAGTTCTATTCACACAAATTAAGATGACAAAAGATCCTCCTGGCAAAGAGGAGAGGTGCCTATCATGATAGTTGAAGGAACATGAATGAAAGGACCAAACATGAGAGGCATTCTCTCATAAAAGAGTACATCCAAAAGCAGGTTAATGATATAGCACTCCGATGATACTTCAAAATTCAGAAGCATTGCCTACCATGTCACCTAGCACTTTTAACATTTTTATATACACTTATGCACATGTGTATGGGGGGGTTTTGTTGTGGAACCAAAAACCAGCTTTGTTGGTTAAATTTATTTTTGTATAAAGATTAAATGTATAAATAAAAGTACCATAATTTATTATTATCCAAAATAAAATGTATGAAATTGATTAATAATTATAATATATGGTCAATTTTGAGTATAAATTTGATAAAGTATTGAATATGAAATTAAATATATAAAATTTTAAAAATAAAAATATATAAAAAAAATAAAAAAAGCTCGAGAGCAGAATAGAGAGGATTGAGCTCGAGCTGCCTTGACTCGAGCTTGAATTTCTCAAAATCGAGCCGGCTCGCGAGCTTCGCGAGCCGGCTCAACTCGTCCGCGAGCTTCGCGAGTCGGCTCAACTCGTCTGCCACCCCTAGCTCAGAATTATGCTGTGGACCTTAGTGAATCTACTTAGTTACACGGTCATGGCTTTTCTTGAGCATGCTTTCAATTATATGCCAAATTTGGTTTGCAATTGGGTAAATAAAAGCAAACAACTTAGCAAAATGGTATTCTTGGTTAGTCCCAATACATATCAAACGTATCCTAAAACATCAAGAGTGGTGCAAGATTACAACATACTAGAGTTGGAAATGCAGTTACAGGACATGCAGTGGTAATAGATAGATATCTGCATTCTTAGATGGTGAACTTATAGTCAAACAATTAAAAATCCATACAATCATCTTCTTCACTTTCTGCATGCCATGTGAAAAAGGTAAGCACAGAATTTTAACCAAGAATTGGTATATTGGAACATGATTTTCAATGGACTAAAGCAGGAAAGATAAAGATCCAATAAATAAGCAGTTGCAGCGGTCACCTCCAAAAATCTAAAGCTTTTCACCAGATTTTAATAAAGTTCTCAAAATTGTGGTTATTTCAGGTGACTTTTGCAGCAAGACAACCTGGCAAGGCTCTTGAACCGAGATTCTAGCATTATCAATCTTTAGCAGAGACGAACATACTCATCAAAAATTCACATGAAACCATCTCTAAGCATGCAGCAGAGGAAATTCACATGAAATGTCTCTGAGCAGAATAACTTACTTGTCCATAGCTGCTAAATAAGGCAGCAAGCCGCTCCTCAGTAATCTTATTTTAAGAGGTTAAAAAACCACATCAATTAGAACTCCGGAAAAAATACTTACATACTAGGACACAATAAATTCAATTTTTACTTACATTGTGATCAATGTCAGAAACATATACAGTTCGTCTAATACTGTCATCTCTTTGAGCTCTAAAAGCTCTCCCACTCATTCTCCTCCTGGTCGTGTTGTTGCTATTTTTTCTCTGACAAAACAAAAATATAAAGGGCACATTAGAAAAAGTACATGCAAGAGATTACAACCCATATAATTGGCAATACCAAAGTCAGTTACCGAAATAATATTAACTGCATTAGAACAGGCCTCAGAAAGAGGGATAAGCAGAACTCTTACTCAAAAACATAGGTTACTATATAGGTGGAGGAAAATTCACAAGGGGAATTAGATTTACCCATTGAGAAATCAAATTATAAGCTAATTTACATGATGGATTTGTAATCAACAATAAAATTCATTCATTTAACTGCTAGTTATATACATTTACAAATGTGCATCCATGCGTTTTCAAGTAGTGACCGTTGATCCAACTACAGACTTGTTCTGATATGTCTACATAAAGACAAAGTGAATATTGGAAACTGGAACAACAAACTGAAGTAATGATCTCTCTCACAAAGAGAATGTTGATACATCTCCAAACCTCAATCCTAAGAATAAATGTCAAAAATCGATATGATTTTAGAGACAAAATTATTCATTAGTTTCATATCAACCCAATCTGCATTAAGCAATACTTGCATAAAAAAGAATCATGGATAATCTGTCAACCCAACAAATAATAAAGGCAAAGTGATAGCAAAAACCTTTGCATGTTCATATACTAAAAGAATAGGTTCATCAAAGAAATTAGACAAGACGCTCATTCATCAAATCATGACAATTATAGTTCACAAAATCCTTCTGGCAAGTACAAATCAAAGTCATTTCTTACAACAGGAATCATTAAAGAAAAAACAACTTCCAGATCAATTTTTTGTTCTCATATCCGTATGAAAAATGTTGGTTTAGGTATGCGATCGCTTACAAACTGTCGGGAACAACTAAAAGGATAATAATCAGAGTTCCAACCAAGATGTAGAACTTCAAGAGAAAGACGAAAATACCCAAATTTACCAATTTAGTAATAAAGGATATCATCCAACATAAGGCTGAAGGGCTATCATACAATTTCATAAACCAAACATAAAAATTTCTGCTTATAAGTGTGAAATCTGCAACTAACCAATGCCAAGAACCTGAACAATTCAACTCAAAAATTAGGAACTAATACAGCATCAAACACCACAGATTATTGACGGCAATTGATCAACTCAATAAATGTTAGAAATTAATCAATAGGAGAACTGTATATATACCCTTCGATTATTCGGGAAACCATCATTTCCCAAATTCTCACTAGAAAGCACAAAATTGTAGGCACCCATTTGACCGTAATAATAGGAGCAAGGAATGAACTCCTTCGCCAGGGGATTCAACTTCAGTTTTTTCAACATATCAACAAAATCCTTCATTTGCAATTCTGATTTCGAATCCGCATTGGAGTTCAAATCAGAGCCCTTAACACCATTAACTACATCCACTTCCCCAGTCTTCTCAGAATTGGAATTTTCATTCTTATCAGTGTTCTTTTCACTGGCAGGGGTAGTCTTTTTCGGTGATGAAGGCTCAAGAACAGCAGCAGGGAAATCCATTTCCAACACTGCTGTCTCACCGGACACCTCTGCTCCAGCAGCCATGGATTCAACAAAACCCCACAAACACAAACAAAAACCAAAATCGATTAAAAGAACAAACGGGACTCAAAAAGACTATCCACACAAGAATTCCAGACTGTAGTATATAAAAAAGGCCCAGTCTTTCTTCTATGTTTCTCCCTCAAGGACAAAAACTCAATCTTTATATCCCAACAGAAATACAGAGATCAGTCAAGAAAGGGTTATTATTTCTCCTTTCCAGATTGCCGTAATCTCTGTATACAATCTAGGTCGATTCTCTCAATATATGACTATATGCATATAATCAACAGAGGGCTATTATGACCAAAACCCCATTAGGTGAAAAAGGTCAGAAATGGTGGGAAATCGGTGATGGTAGAGAGAAAGAGAGAGAGAGATGATAAAGATGCAATATCTTTCAAGGGTTTTCTGTAACAAATTCTTGATCACAAGTGGCAGTGGTTTTTGGGGGGTGGTTTATGGGAGGAACCAACAGGTGGCGTTGGCTTTTGGCTCCTTATACACTCAGTGAGCGCATACATATAGCATTAAGAGGAATGGGGTGGGGTGGGGGGGGGTGGGAGTTGAAAGTGAATTAAAGTTAAGAGGCGTTAAAATGGGGGAGAGAGAGAGAGTTGAGCTTCGACTTGTGCTCTATTTGTTTGATACTTTCTATGTGAGAGGCAGAGGATATGGCGTTCATGAATCATAACTGCCATTTCTTGTTGGGATTGTAATTTCCATTTTCCTTATCTTTTTACACAAAATTTCTCCCCTGTTTTATTAGCTTTTCTGTGTACTTTGGTGGGCAGCTGGAAATGGGCTCCTAAATTGTAGGTATTGATTATATCTACACTCCAATTCAATAAATATTTTACTTCAATTTTACTTGTTGCCTCTTATCCAAATTATTTTTAAAAATTAGATCAAGTTTGGATTTTACCCATTTGAGATTTTTTTTTTCTTTTACAATATATTACAAAAATATACAAGTTCTCAAATTTTTAAATTTACATTCAAGTCAAACAAAATATGTTATTAAATTAACTTATTAGTAGAATTTCATGACCTGTTGATTAATAAAATAAAACTAATTACTAAACTTTCAATTGATGCAAATTGATTATCATTGAAATTCAAATAATAAACTTGATTTTGTTCAAATGATGGACAAATATTAATTAATAAAAATTTTAAATGAGCCAATAATATTAACTGCTTATAAAATCAAGATAAGTTCAAAATAAGAATGAAAATGTAAGAGTTGATAAAATTAAATAAAATTAAGTAGATACATCTAACTTTGATTTGATTATTTTTTTAAAAATTTGAGTTCAAATAAATTTTATTTATTCTATATATTAGTCAAATTTAACCAATTTAATTTTGTCCGTATTTTGTATTAGTCAAATAATCATAATTTGCTAAAAATAGTCGGAAAGTTCGCTCAATCAAATTGGTCACGTCAATGTCGTGTGTACTTTTTTTTTTTTTTGGATTTTTAGCAAATTTTAATTATTTTTGTCCTTATACCATATGAAATTTTGTAAATAATAAGACAAAATTATCAAAATAAATCTGTACAAGATTCAAATTGTCATCGTCCCGTATTTATCATATTGAAATTATAATTTTCTCGTTTGTACAAGTTTCGCAATATTTTTTATTTATCACAAAAATATAAACTTTCACATTTTCTACTCGAGGAATTGAACGAGAATTTCTATTTACCTAACTTCAAATACAGACTTTAACTTTCTCCTGACGTTAAAAAGATATTAATATACCAATATATGTATACATTCATATTATTATATAAAGTACCCATGTTTTTAACAATTAACTTAACATGTTTCTAAATGAACGGACAAAAATATCCCTATTTAATATATTCTTGTATAGTGTTCTAAATTTTGGGACGGCTTCAGCAAACTGTCCCAAAATCGTCTGAAATATTTTTCGAAAGGGTGTTTTCAGAGGGACATCATTTCGACCTAAAAGCTGTCCCAAAAATGAAATAGGACGTCAATTCGTCCCAATAAACCTTCTTTTTTTTGTAGTGTGTATATAACGGTTCTTCTAATGATACAACTATTGCTTATTTAATAAGAAACTTTATTAACTGGGGAACTGCCATACTTGGTGGGGAAATATTTGCAAATGCGATATGTAGCTCATATTATTAATTTTATTGTGAATAATGGTTTGAAAGAATTGAATGAGTCTATTAAGCGTGTCCAATTAGTTGTTAGGTATGTTCGACAGTCACCTACTAGGATAACAAAATTTAAGGATTATGTTGTTGAGGAGAAGGTTCAAAGCAAAAAAATCATTATGTTTACATGTCCCTATAAGATGGGATTCAATTTATACTATGTTAGAAACTGTTGTGATGTTTCAATACGTGTTTGAAAGATATAAAATATATAATGTTGATTTTCATGGTGATTCAGATATGATGGACCTTCAAGGAATGTGCGTTATATCTCCCTCCAACAAAACCATCCTGTAGATTCTTTACCTAATACAACTCATCAACATCATTAACAAATTCAAGAATACCTAAAATTAAACTTTTGGTTCTATAACTTTAGGTCATTAGTATTTTTAGTTCTATAACTTACATCATTTACACATTTAGTTTTTTCTTGATGAATTTAGTCTTGAGCATCTCAAATTTGTTCCTTTTTTGACAAATTTAGTCCTGTATTAACAATTTTGATCCTAACGACTCCTAGTTACAGGACAAAAAATGAGAATTATTACAGTATGAAGGGGACCACACTCTATTACTTGAAGATGACACAAGCCCTAATTTGTTGTCAAAATTCCAATCAAACCAATTGAAGAGGAGTATAACATCATTGAGAAAATTATAAATGTATAATTTAATTTAATATTTATCGCAAATATTAGTTTATTGAATTTAATATTTATTATAAATATTAGTTTATTGACATATTTTAGTTATTATTTTATTTATGATAAGTAATCTTGTACTTATAGATGTGGTATCAAGTGTGGGCTCATAGTCAACCATCATTGAGTTATGATATCATATGCCACGTAAGTATTGATTGTTTTTCATACACTTTTATAGTTTTATTTATCGTTTGTCTTATAATTTCTTTTCTTTTTTTTTTGTATTGTTTTGCTTCTTAGTTGTAAGTTGAAAGAAGAACTTCAATCTCAGATTCTCAAAATTCCAAACTATTGAAAATTCGTAATTCAAAGAATACAGTGATATAATTCGACATTAAGTATTCAATATTCTGCTGTTAAATCTGAATTTGAATTGTTATTTTGGTTTTGAACTCAATGCAAAGATTGGTATTGTGTTCTTTTGATTTGAATTGTATCCGTAAAATATTTTACTTTCGGTTCAACTTCGATATCACAATTCAGCGACGTTCGGTTCAATATGGTATGCGAAACTGAACATCTCTAATGATGGGTTTGGGTCTAGAAACTCATTAGGCCTTGAGGTAGTGGGATATGATCTAATTTTTATTCAATACAATTCATCTTTTTCGGACATCAATCTGAATAATATAAGACTCTACCCATTGATATTTCTAGTACCATCAATCTTAATTCGGCTAATGCTAATTTGTGCTTTTCAATACTTTCATTTTCCTTTTTTTACCTATCAATAAAATTATAACCAAATGTATCATAATTTTGTAAGTAGTGTTGTTAAATTCTTGTCAAGGGATTTAGCAGATTAAACATATTTCGTATATTGATTTCTATGTAATTAGGCATTAATCAGCGATCAACATTCATAATACAAGTACAATTTTCTGCAGTGGGTCTCTGGCTGTCAATCCTGTTTTCCTTTTCATTTATTTTTAGGTCATGGAAGGGTTGAAAGTGGAGTTATGGATGACAGTGATGGCGCAAATTCTGGTGGATGTGATGGCATTGATAGCGATGTTGCATTCACTACCTTTCTATTAAACATTTAATTTGTTTTTTTGAAGAAAATAAATTAAGAAAAATATAAAGTAAGTAATGAAAAATTATTAAGAGCGTTTGAGAACAAATAAAAAAAATTAAAGTTAGAGTGTTTGAAAGAATAATTTAATATTTTTAATTTTACGGATAAACGGTAGATATTGGTAGGGAGTTGTTTATAATTTTTTTTTCATAAATTAACTTAATTTAAGCAGTTAAAAAATAGAAGTTATAAAAATAAAAACGCTATTTTTAATTTATTTTCAACAATAAGTTTATATATATTCATTTTTAGTATTTGCTAATACCCACTAAATAGTCGTGAATTGATATGGATATATGACTAATAAATTTATCATTGTTATATTGATATATTTGTAACAACGACAAGTTTATTATAACATTGATTATAATTAAAAAATATTTAACAAATACATCAATTTTAATGTTGATTATAATTAAAAAATTATTTAAATAATTATAATAAATAATATTAATAAAAATATTTATAAAAAAAACTTAAGGCTGTCAACTGAATTGAAGTCGTGGATTCCATCCACGATTCCTTATTAAAATTAAAAAAAAAATTGTGAAAGCGACTTGCTATATTTATACTATATATATTATTTTAAATATATTTTTATTTTTTTATAATTAAAAAAACAATTAAACCAGAGAGAATCTGCAGCAGAGCTTGCATTCTGGTCAAACGGAATGACTTTTGTAAAGTTGACTTTTGGCCTTACTTTCAACAGGGAAAATATAAAGAAAGTTCTAATATGGGATTTTCTATTTAGGGTCAAATTTTAGAAATTAAAAAATATTGTCAAGTTTGAATTTTGAAAGATTTTCTTTTGAATTTTTATCTTAACAATGTTTGACCAGTATGGGAGAATTCATGTCTGACCAAGTCACATAATTATTGATTGCACACGCATCGATTATTGCCCGTAATTTTTACGAGGGTAATTAAAACATTCATCATGGTCTTTTATTTTTACCATGACTCTTAGCCGTGACAAATAATTTTTTCATAATTGAAAAACTTATTTTTAGCATTAATTTTATTTAACCGTAGTTAATAAATAATTATTTACCATGACTTTTAGCCAATAGTAATTTTTTTTCTAATGTGTGTCATCTTTTGTACTAGACAATCAAAAATGATTTGTACTTATATTATGCTTAAAAAGTTGTTATTATAATTTTAGTAATACAAGCATTTCCTTTATATTTTCTTTTAAAAATGTTAAATTTTTAATATTCTCTTAATATATATATATATATATATATATATAAAGTTAATTATGTTTTGTCATTCGAAGTATGATCGTTTTTATATTTTGGCATCTGAACTTTTTTATATCAACTTACCATCTCAACTTATTTATAACTATTTTTCTATCAAGTTTTTTGTCGAAAAAAATTATATATAGTATACATGTGATATTTAAGGATTATATGATATGATATTTTTCAGATATGTAGTGACGATTTTCTATTTCTATATTTTTGAACTTTCCATCAAAATTTGTATGTTTTCTTGACAAACTTTATACAGTGATGAGTACAATTTGCTTTCTTTTTGTTTCTTCTTTAAAGTCATTAATTTGTTATTATTTCTATTAATTATTTTTAGTTTTTCCTTCTTTATAGTTTTTTGTTATGAGTTTACAAACTCGAATTAAATCTCAAGAGACTGGAGAGTTGGAGATTCAATTTTCACTCATTATATTTTGTTTTTTGGATGGGTAATATTTTGAAAAGAAAAAAAGGACTATTAAAGCTAATAATTCATAATCATATTTGATACCGTAATTACGCACGTAACTTTTCGGATATCAGAAAATAAGTTTTTTTGGCAGTTCAAAAGCTCAAAAGAATAATTATGTTGGATCCAGACACACTTAAACCGTTTTATTTACAACTCGATCTTTTCTCATTCCGGCATTTGAACTCATTTGGGAATAATTGCAAATGAAGTCTTGCTTGAGTGGTAAGGTGGAGGTCTCACGATAAAAAAGTTATCGATTCGATTCCCACAAATGTATGGGTATATAGTTTATTCTTTCCGACTTCCACTTACGTGGATATATAGTCCACTTTTTATAATAGTCTTATTTATATATTTACTCTGAAATATATCTTCCAAACACCCTTAGCCAAATGCAACTGTAGAAGACTGAAGGCCCATGTCAGTTCATCCCTTTCACACACAGAATGATAGCCCAACCCCCAAGGGGAAAAATGGGCTTTTTCTGGAAAGTACTAGAAAACTAGAGGAAAAATGTTCACCCTTTAAAAGAGAAAAGGGTAGTCCCATATTTATGATTCATTGGATGGATGGTTTAAGATTTTCAGTCGTCTCCATCGAAATTATAAAAAATATTTATTTTTTTAAAGGAATTAAATATAAGATCGTTTCAAAATTATCTAGTTTCCTTCCAACCATTCCCGTAGTGTTTTGATTCATTTTTGGAATATTTATTTTTATTTTGTGGAGATAGATAGAAAAAAATAAAAATAAATAGATATATTTTAAAAATAATATATATGTTTGGATTTGATTCTGAAGTTAATTTAAAATAAGTGAAATATATCTCATAAAACATTCCATAATCAAACAATATTTCATCTAAAAATTGTCACGTCAACTGTTATTATTATAATCCTATCTCACAATTAATCATATATTAAAAAAATAATATCTCATCTCAACCAGACTCATTTTATTTCATATTTTCTTTTGACATTAGAAATTGTGAAATCTCGAATCTCAAAATAATCATTGTAATATCTTAATTATAGTAATCTTTATTATCTCATAATTTTTAGGGTAAATTAAATCGATCTCTCTTAAAGCTTGGCATAATTATGAATACCCCCTTGTTGTTTAAAAAATTATAAATACTCTCCCCCGATATTTGATGAAATTATGTAATCCTTGTATAGAAGTATGAAATTATCAACTTTGCCTTACAGTATTTTTTTAAAAAAAATTAAAAACTTATCAAAAAAAAAACGAACAGGATGGATGGTAAAATTTTAGAAATTATAAGAAAAAATATCCACTTAGTCCATAAAAAAAATTTTAAAAAATAAAATTATAATTTGTAATTCATAAGGACATTTTGGTCAGTTCATCATAAAAATGAATGGAAACCTAACGGATTGAGCTAATTGTTATACAATCATTAAAATCAGGGGGTATTAATAATTTTTTAAATAATAAGAGAATATTTATAATTATGTCAAACCTTAGAGGAGGGCGTTGTAATTTACCCTAATCTTTATTATTCTTAGCCAAAACTTACAATATGGGCCTCTTATATCAATAGGGCTTTTTCTCATTTGTTGGAGTTCTGCCTTGTGATCTTTTAGCAAATATTTGAAGCCCATTTTACTTTATACGGTTCTACCTCATAATTGGCAACTAGTAATTTGTGTGCAACTTTAAAAATATTACTTAAAATAAAATATATGAAAATAATAAATTAAATTTAAATTTATAAAAAAATTAATGATAAAAAATGATGAAAGAAAATTAAAAAAAATAACTATTGAAAGTTAGATGAATTTTTTTAAAAATAAATGTAAAAAAAATACAGATCAAAAAATAAAGAGACAAAAAAAAATACTCTCCTCTAATATATAGTACAGATACGTAATTGATTAAATCACTTAATACACGAGGGGACTATTTTAGTAGTAATAAAGATATCCGCAATGAGCTTAGAATATAATCTTATTTTCAAGCATCTAAATTTTTTAGACTATGGTTTTCAGACTTATAAAATATTAAATTTTTAAATAGCTTGATAAAATAAAATTATAGTGTTTATAAAACATCAGTGTATCAAATGTTTATAAAATTACAGTGCATATAATTTGGCCTCCTAATATTCTTGTTTTTAGAAATTTAGAATAGTCTAAAATTTTATTTTAGAGTTTCAGCCTGTTTCGTAAGATATTTGTCATGGCTAGAAACAAAAATTACTACTGCCCATGATTTATTTGGCTACGGATTAAGTCGTATTAAATAACTATTATTAATCACGATTAAATAAAAATCGATACAACAACTTATTTTATTCACAATGAAAACTACTAATGTTTTTGTCATCGCTTGTAGAATGTACCAACCGCATTCGCGAAAACCACGACCAACAACCATGGATTATCGTGATCGATGATCTTTATACCGCGACTATTAATTTTGAATCATGACAATTAACAATGATTGAATATTATATTTTTTGTCGTGTCGATTACTATGGTATCAAATGAATTTTTTAATATTTTGAATATTTTATCTAATATTTTTATAAATATTTGATCTCATACAATATCCTCCAAATTTGTGAAGCATTTACAATGTGTTGTGGGGCATTTTATAAGTTTTAAAATATTTTATAAGATGTAAATTGTTGTAATATATTATAAAAAGGGGTGAATAGCAATATATTCCCCTGTGATATTGAAAATGAGCATATTATCCACCTATGAAAAAAATATAGCAATTTACCCTCTATACTTTTTAAAATGAAACAATTTACCTCCTTATATAGGAAGGTAAATTGCTTCAATTTAAAAAACATAGGGAGGTAAATTATTGTATTTTAAAAAATATAAAGAGATAAATTGCTATTTATTTTTTCATAAGGGGATAATTTGCTCATTTGCGATATCATAAGGGGTTGCTTGTATTTTTCCCTTATAAAAAGCTTATAAATTGCTCAGCTAAACACCCTCTAAATCTTGGAAATAATTAATCTGGACTGGATGGTCACATCAAATCAATTCATCACAAATTACACTCCATTATTAAATTATGTATGCATCGATCATGACCAATGTAGTTGATCACGTTTTCACTGAAACATTCTTCTCCACGCTGACATTTAAATCGTAACACCTTATGTTGTGCTGTCAAAATGGGTAAGTAATAGTTTATTTCTATAATATTAAAAATGAACACATTACTTTTATTAAAAAAATATAATAATTTATTTTTTTGTATTTTTTAATATAAAACAATTTACCTTTTTATGCAGGGAGGTAAATTGCTTTATTTAAAAAATCATAGGAGGGGTAAATTATTGTATCTAAAAAAATATAGGGAGGTAAATCGCTATTTATTTTTTCATAAGAGGGTAATTTGCTCATTTGCGATATCACAATGGGGTTGTTTGCATTTTTTTCCTATCAAAATGGACATGTACTTGAGCTTATAGTAATATATTAAATTATAGAAGATAAATTATAATGAATTTCTCTATAGTTTATCATAATTATGAAAAGATAATTTATTATTTAAAAAATTATAAACGCTCTATTAAAATTAATAGTTGTTTAACTAATATTCTCTTGTAATAGTCTATTGCAAGTGACGTATATTAGATGCCGATTAATTTTACAGAGGTATATTTATGTAATTTTTTAAATAATGAATGAGTATTTGTAATTATGACAAATATTTTAAAAATCCTTTGTAATTACACAATTATGTATAATACGTCGAGTATTTTAATTTTTCATATCAACGTATATATTCTCGATCATTGACTTGTTTGTAAAACTGCAAATGGAATCCCCAACTATCCTTAAAAACAAAGGGAGAAACTACAGTTACTTCTCATAATATTTGGTATAATTACAAATAAATTCTCATTATTAGAAAATTTATATATACCCTTTAAATGAAAAATAATTGTATAGCCTTTAGACGGTGCGGTGAAAATTACTATTTTGATTTTGCTACTATTTTATAAAAAAAAATATTTAAAAATATATAGAAAAACTCTAATGGTGTGGATGCTAATAGAATTGGGTCATTGTTAGACGTACGTTAAAATTTAAATGATATTTTTAATTTTTTCATATTAAAAAATATTTATAATTATGCTAAAAATTTGAGGAGAAATGACTATAATATATTAAAAATAAAAATCTAAACCAATAATAGTGGTTCCAAAATTTTCACAAACATTTGAACGAACCAATAGATCAGATGAATCAAATAAAATTCCTACAACAAATCTTAACATCAAAGTTGGGAAACAATGTATGTAGTCGAGAACGAATCAGACCCACCAAAAACCCTAGCAACTTTTGTCAATATACCTTCTGGAACAAGTGTTGACTGCTGACGGTTGACACAGTTTCTCAAGAATTCCTTCCCCTTCCTCAACGTCATCAGATACGTGTCGGATTTTGAATGGACGGAGGCCAATTCAGTCACGTGTAAGAAAAGGGTTTTTGCCCATTCTATTACAAATATTCTCAATTTTGGACGTGGCGGAATTTGAAGGGCTAATCAAGTTAGGCAGTTTTTAGCCGTTGAAGTTCCAAAAGTTGGATCCTTAGATGTTGCTAAAAGAGAAAAAGACACAAGAACATGAATAATATTGACAATAGTGCAATAAAATTGTGCGTGTGCGTGTGTTTTTTTCTTTTTATTTATAGTTTCTTGAATGATTCTTCTTACTTTCTGGGTACGTGTCCTTGTCATAAAAGACTGGAGTCAGTCAATCAATTTTTTTTATTTTTTTTTATCTTTTTGGAGTTTGTGTCTTTACATATTCGAATAAGAGATATAATACATTGTCAATTGCTTTTCGCCCAAGTTTAGGTTTTGTGACTATTTTTCAAAAAGTGATTGGCGTTTTTCGCTGATAGGTGAAATTTATACTGTGTTGACTTTTGAATTTTTGTACCGAATTAGGTAAAGTAATTTATATGATTGTTGGACTTGACTCCGATTTATGTTTGAGATTTTTGTATATACCTAACTATATTTTGATATTTTGGACCAATGTTACGGGTGGTCTACATTAATTGTACCAAATATTATTCTATAGGAGAAGACTATCACAAAAGAGGTTTGAAATAGTAATTTGATTTCGATGCGAATCAACCTCCATTATAGAAGTAACATAGTCAATTCACAAACTTTATTACAAGTTACAGAACTACAAGAAAATATGATATTAGTGACAATTATAAAATTATCACTGAAAAATATACATTAATTGATAATTATTTTTTTTAGACAAAATTTCTCAAAACTGTCTTCAGTATATATAAAATATCTAGTTCATTTTGTTAAACGATCAACTATCTAAAAATTTAAGACGTGATATACGAAAATCATTTAATATTTAGGGTTAATTATATTTAGACCTCATCTAAAAATATAAAATTATATTTTTCTTCAAAAAAATTTTAAAATTACACTTACACCCCTTCTGAAAGTTCACCGTTTATACTTAACCCTCTTTTCTTAAATTTGGAAAAACAAATGCTAAAAAAAATTATATATATTATAATTTTATTTCTCATTTAACGTTCTCATGCAATAATTTTGTATTTATAAGAGGAAAAATATAATATTGTTAACCTTACTCCATACACATATTTATCTTATTCATCCCTTTATAAGTACAAAAATATACATGAGAATGTTAAATGAGGAGCAAAATAAAAAATTCATATACTTTTTTTTTTTGCTTACATCAGTATTTTTCGTCCAAACCCTAGCGGAAAAGGGTCAAATATAAACGGAAAATTTTTGAGCCAATAGAAACAGTGACCCCAATTTTAAAAAATTACGTTAGATGCACATGTATTTTTTCGACAAGAATGATAAACTTCGATAAAAAAAGAAAATACTGAGATTATAATAATTAAAAAAGATGTAGAATGAAATGCTATCTTAAAACATTAAAGTACAAAAACATCAAATAATTTAAATTATAGGATCAAAAATATATTTAATCCGAAAATTTACAAAGAAAAAACTATCTCAAGTCATGGCTTTTAATTTTACTTAAAAAATCATTGACAAAGTACAGTACATAACGTGTTAGCTATATACGAAATTCTTCCAAATCATGTTTGTTCTAAAATATTTTTTCACGTAAATCTATTATTCAGTACACACTGTATACAAATACATTCATGATATATTCATATGTTGATGTATATATGTTTACTGATTTTCGTATATTTGAGCCAATCTGTATATTAATAGGGTGAATAGCAATTTATCTTCTTGTGATATTGAAAATGAGCATATTATCTCTCTATGAAAAAGAATATAGTAATTTACCCTCATATACTTTTTAAAATGAAGCAATTTACCTCCTTATACAGGGATGTAAATTGCTTCATTTTGAAAAACATAGGGAGGTAAATTGTTGCATTTTAAAAAATACAGAAAGATAAATCGCTATTTATTTTTTTCATAAGGGGGTAATTTACTCATTTACGATATCACAGGAGGTTGCTTGCATTTTTTCCTATATTAATATAAAGATGAAAATATATTCATTACATAGTGAATTGGTTTCTTTATCCCATCTAATTGTTAAAATTTTTCTATTCCAAATACAATTACATCATTTATTTTGTCTAATATATACATATCGTATGTGTAATCATTATAGAAAAAATAGACCATTCTCTATATTATAAAAAATATTTATGACTTAAAAAAATTATGATAAATTTTATAATATTTACAATGGTCAAATAACACTAATACGAAACCTTAAGTTTTGATCACGATCAATAAATATTAGTCATAGTTTTAATTATACCCAAAATTTTTTTCATCATTTTTAGTTATGACTAATATTTTGACATTCTTTTAAGAAACAACGACTAGTATCCGTTGCATAGTCATGATTAATTAGCATCCACCCAATTTTTATTTTTAATTATGGTATTTACCATGACAAAAAAAATCACCTGTCCTTTGGTGAATCAAAATACGTTATCCATTTTGTTTAAAATAATATTTTATCCATATGACGTGTACGTATTACATAAAAGATTATAATTGTTCGTAGTTTTAGAACAAAAAAAAAAAATTATTACTCAAAATTCCAGAAAAAAAAAAAAAAGAAAAAGGACAATTAGCAAGAAACAAAGAATTAAACACATTTTCCACTTGAAGTTTCCAACATCTATGATTTCATGTGATGAATGCAGCAAAAATATCTTGAAAAAGTCAAGTTTACATTTCATTTTTCTTTAGGTAGATGTTAAGTTTATAATTGATACGCGTTATCTTGTGCACTTTCGGTCATGTACTTTCTATTATGTGGTGGTGTTTACATGCATGTTTGGATTTATATGTCATAGATATTTTTGGCGAAATATATATAAATATATAGAGAGAGGGTGAATAGTAATTTATCCTCCTGTAATATTAAAAATAAGCACATTACTTTCTTATAAAAAAAATATAGCAATTTACCTTCTTATATTTTTTAAAATGAAGCAATTTACCTTCTTATATAGAGAGGTAAATTGTTTCATTTTAAAAATAAATTATTGTATTTTTAAAAATACAGAGAGGTAAATTACTTTTTGATTTTTTATAAGGGTATAATTTGCTCATTTGCGATATCACAAGGGGGTTGCTTGCATTTTTCTCTCTCTCTATATATATATATATGTATTAGTTTTGGTAATATTATAAGTTGATTTATTTTAAGCATTTCATCCTTTACTTCAGTCAACTTGATTGGAAATTTAAGAATTAGTGGAAATTTCAAATATTGATTTGGAAATTCAAAAAATAAAAAATTCTTGGAGTTATTTGCAAGATTAACCCTAAGACGTGGTCAAATATTTTCGGAAAAAAGGGGCCAAAAAAATAAGAAGTATGGCTGAGCATTAATTCACCAATCGAAAGTATAAAATTATGTCGATATTTCTTAAATACAAAACGGATAAAAAAAAGTGAAGATTTTCAAAGGTAATTTATTGTCAATCAACTAATATATATATACATTAATTATATAGTTGTTTATACCGCTATTATATTTTTTCTGTATTTTTTTAATTATACTATTTAATTTTGTATTTTCCCTTTGGTTCTTATTTAATTAATACTATCTTATTAAATAATATTTATTTTGCTTTCTCTCATGAACTAAAAGAGGTTCATAAAGTAGAAAAAAGAAAATAGAAAATCACGCTATCTAAAAATAATACAGTAATATTTTATTTTATATATTTGAAAAATACGCATTCTCATAGACTGTGCGATAGGGTAATTGCTATTATTAAATAATCTCTCATTCTTTTGGAACACATATTACCTCGAGATCATATATTTCTTTCTCCCAAGTCCCATTTCTCGCTGCAAAATCCTAGGCTTGACCGAATGGCTGTCGTTGCGGACTTTGGTGGTAATAGCAAATATTCAAATGATAATTTGAAGAGCGAAGAGGGGAGAAGTTCTATGTGAACGACACTTGCACATGGATTAGTCGATCCTAAAGGTCGGGGGAAACCCAACAAATAGTGTATTCAACACGTGCTCTAAAAGTGAATCTGGTTAAAATTCCTTAATCGGGATGCGGAGGCTAACAACAATGTTAGGAGTCTAGAGACATCGGCATGGGCCTCGGGAAGAGTTATTATTTTCTATTTAACAGCTCGCTCACCTGAAAATGGCTCAGTTGAAGGTAAGGTCCAGTGACTCCCTTAGCGACCCTTAAAATCGGGAGGGCCGAGTGTCGTAAAAATGATATATTTAGTCCAATTTCATTTCTATTTTCATGGACTAAATAAGCCGAGTGTCGTTCACCCCCATTCGTACTCATAACCGCATTAGGTCTCCAAGGTAAACAACCTTTGGTAGACAAAGCAATGTAGGCAAGGGAAGTCGGCAAAATGGATACGAAACTGAGACATTCATCTTAATACCTGTGCCAGTGCCCCGAGTCGGTCGGTGGTGGCAACGCGCTTGTGGAGCTTCCAAAAAACTACTCATATTTCCAATAACACTTCAAGCACAAGTTAAACTTTAATATCAATATAGATTTATCTCTCACAGTCCCAACTCTATATATCCTTATTAAAGTTCAGCTACATCCCTCATTTTTCAGTATGAGACAAATGTACTTACAATCTAATAGTTGATTACAATATATAATTCTTTAATTTCGGGCTTTGAGTTACAGGATTATTATAATCATTCTTACAATATTCTACATAAGCTGAAATAAAAATAAAGTAGGCCCCACTGGGCCTGGTCTGGGTCTAGATCGGTCTTGTCCATGTGACCAGCTTGAATTTAAAAACAAACCCATTCAAGTTCATTTAAAGACTCAGAACACCCAGAACCGGCCATGAAAAGTACTACTTAGCTCTTGAGTCGAGCTTTTCTCGGTTGGTTCATGCCAATCCTGCGGCAGCCCTATTGTGCACCTTGACGTTTGCAAATACAACGAATAATAATTATTGTGCAGTCATAATTAATTCGTATTCATTACAATTTTTTATTTCATAACAACAATTCATATTTTCTTCTAATAATTTGAGATAAATTTTAATTTTAGCTAATATTTACTAATATAATAATTATAGTCGTTATACAACCATAATTGATCAATATTCAACGGCTAAAACATCATACTTGATCTGATAACATAAATAATTACGATGAATCAGGAGTGCAGAGACCACACTAATTTTCTAGGAATTATACAGTGAGGACAGAACGTAGGACCTACGAAACACATGCCTTTGCTTTTTTATCCTCGACTAAAATGGCATAACAGGATATTCTAAGGTTTCATCATTAAAGTTTCAGATAACATCCCTTTATTAGTCCTTAATTAATCCCGAGATGTTAGAGGAAAAAGCCCCATATTTAGGACAACTAGATAGTGGAAAAGCGTTGAAAAAATACCATTACTGCAGTCATAATGTCTTCCTCTTTCTTCCCTTTTTCATGCCAATTAAGCACCAGATATATTTCTTTTCTTCTTTTTAAAGTCATAAGATGGTGAGAGGTCAGACCCTCTGACGACCTGACCCCTCAATATCATTTTTCAAGTAAATTAATCGAGTCGAGTCAAATATATTATTATTTAAATTTTTTTTGTATTGTTATTAAGTTAAAAAAATTATGTTTGAATTTTAATTTGGTTATAGATCTAGTCGAGCTCAAACGAATTTTAATTGAATTAATATGTTTTAGATTCAAATAATTTAATATTTTTAAGTATATTTTATTATTTTTAACTAATCGAAATCAAGTTTTATCGAGCTTGAAAGTTTATCAGATAAAATTTTTTATTCGAGTTCAGTTTGTTAAGGTTAATAAATCGAGTTCAAACGACCTTGTATCGATCGATTTCAATCGAGAATTGAATAGTCTGATTTATTTTTCAACTTATTTCCCGAGATTTTTTGTGGGTATATTATTAAGGTGAATTACACTTGACTTCCTTGAAAAATACAAAGCTACAATTTTCATCAAAAAACTTTCGAAATTATTTTTGCATCCCCTCTGAAAATTTTTCGCTAACAAATATATCCCTTCCATTAGGATTCGGATATAAAATACTGAGGTCAATAATAAATTTACATAAACATTTAATTCTCCATACCCATTATCCGGCCTTTCATATAATTTATTAACAAATATGCCGTAATAATATTTTTTTAAGAGTAAGAGTGATAAATTATTATTAATTGAAATAAATCGATTATGACTATTTCTGTCGAATATCAATATATAACAAAGAACAATCATACCCTAATTTTAATATCAAATAAATTAAATTTAACCAACACTTATTATTATAATAGACAACACCTACTATATTATAAAAACAACATCCTTAAACATAAAGTGAAATTCGAACACATGATCTCAAAGATTATGTAACTTCAACTTCATTAATTAAATTAAGCTTTATTGGCATGCCGCAATAATATTTATAAATATTTTTATAAGGGGGTGAAAGGTCAGACACCCTGATTCCGGTACTCATTTCTCACGAATTTTGGTGGGTATAATTATTAAGTTTTTAACCCTTTGTTTTTTTTTCTTTTTTTTTGGGGGGGGGGGGTAATTGAAACGTAAGTCAACTAGTGTGAGGGGTCAGCTCTGGTGGCAACAGGTGTCGGGTCAAAGGAAGTTAGGTGATGGCCACCAGACAGAAGACCGACACTGAGAAGACCTGTCTTAATTTCAGCCCAATGAACTAGGATTGTTGGAGTTTATGCTCCTCACTCCCAAAAATAAAATAAAATAAAATATTTCTAATAATATTACGAATGAAAATGATTTAGAAATCAGTAATAAATTAATAAAATAAATTATTATCAAATAAGTTGATGTACAAATGTAATTTTTTACAATAATTTATTAATTATTATTGTGGTCTTAACTATGATCAAAATATTTATTATGATTCTTAAACTGTAATCTAAACATATGTCATGAAAATTTTGCTATGGTCGCTTGCTGAAAGGGAGGCAAATAAGAGTCGTTATTTAATTGTGACTAGTTATTATTAATCATAATTTTTTATTTTTAATTAAGATAATTAATCATGATAAAAAAATCATGTTCTTATAGTGTTTCCATATTCTTGCTCACATCCCTTTCTTCTTTCAAACTTATATATATATATATATCACGTATATTTTTAGTTTAAATTATCTTAGATTATTTAACGAGGAGTATCAATATATATATATATATATATATATATATATTGAACTTGAGGAATGTTAGGAACGGCAATAAATTTGAATTAGATCTGGATTTGGAGCCGCTCTGCTCGGAGAGTTGAAAATATGTGTATATTCTATTTATTATCTCATACTTCTAAACTTATGGCTTTTTATTTTTAAATATATTGAAAATATCAAATCAGGTCTACTGAGTTCAACTCGTCGGGCCGATCTAAGAATGTTTTTGCAAGTCGAGTCTCGGATTTTCACAAACTCATCCAAACTCGATCTCATGCCAGTCCTTAGGGATATATAACATTTTATTTTAAATCTATATATATATTTATATAAATGTGTTTGATTTGGATGCTAATAAAACATGAACGCGGCAAAGCTCTATAATGAACTCCAATTCTCGGCACTTTGTCCCATGATGCATTAACATAGTGTGCAATGCGTCCAATCATCAACCTAACATTCATTCCCACTACACACACAACACACACTATAATGGTACAACCTTCACCAGTGAACACCAATAATATCAAAATTTTCCCACAAAAGGAATTTTTTTTAAAAAAAAAAAGAAAAAGAGATTATTAAACAATTTTTTTTTGGAAGATTCCAATATGAAAAGCACTTGAATTATATATAGAATTGGATGGGAGTGGAAGTAGGCATATAATGGTGGAGTTCCAAGTGTCCTTCTTCAGGCATCCTTCTAAACATAATGGGGTCACCATGTAATATATGAGACTTTATGTCTTTTTTCAGCCCCCCAATCATTTTGCTTCTGCATTATTACTCACATTTTAATTTCTTTGGTAGGAAATAGTATATATATATATATAGAGAGAGAGGATAATGACAATCGAAAAATTATGGTATTCTAGTAACAAGTGTTATCAAATTCGTGACGATCGAAAAATTATTGGACTAATGCCATTTAAGTCGTAATGCGTGGTTTTCCGATCGATTTTCATATTTCGGACAACAAGTGTCACCAACTCGCAGAAATTTAAAAAAACTACGGAACTAAATTGCTTGTAACATTTTCAAAAAGAATCAAACGTGAAATGCCTATGGTTATATAACCAAAATTGCAATGAAAAGCTAATAATATTATATGTACATATATATATATATGTGTGTGTGTGTGTGTACGTGGCATGCTTATGATGAAAACCAAGAGTCCCAAATTTGTCGAATTTCAGTCCAAAGTTAACTATGGCCAATGACATGTATAACTTGGATGAATGTGTCATCTTCTGCGTTGGTGCGACTCATAATTGTTTATCTACACAAGAGAATTCGAACACCAATTTGCTACTGCATGATGGGGTGACCTACACCTGACATGTAATAACAGCAAATTTTTACCTCTAAAAATGTATATAAAAATTGACGGGAGAAAAACAAATTGCACTGACCAAGGAAGAGATCATCCCAATAAGAACAGAAGAATATTTTCATTCAAGAAAAGTTTATAATCAAACGTGTTAAATTAGTATAATGCAGTATATTACTGAAATATTTTCAACGAACAAATCGCAACGGTGTAATAGGAGTAGGTGAGAGCCAAATGGTATTTTACCCTCACATACTCTAAATAATGTAATTTTAGAATAGTATAAATACCCTCCCCATTCTTTCATATTGGGGATAGGGAGACTTGTATCAAACTTTAATATAAATCATATTGAATCGCACCCTTATAATATAAATTTAGTCAATTTCGCGTTTTAGCAATATCAAAAATCATGTAATATTGACAAGAATTCAATCATCACATTTCCCCTTAGCCATTTTCTTGCACCCCTCACAACATTGTCCTTTGTCACTGCTCCTAGTAGTATTGTATCTCGGCTTCCTACTAATTTTGGGTTGGAATTCTCTTCGATTAGCACTGATATTGGACGGGTTGGATTTTCTGTTTCATTTAATATATACACATTATGTATATAAAATTGAAGTACTTAATATATAGGGTTAATTACACTTAAACTCTCTCTAAAAATGCGAAAGTACACTTTATGCAAAAAAATTTGAAATTATACTTTTACTTCATCTGAAAATTCTCTATTTACACCCGATTTCCTTCTATTAAAGTTTAGACAAAATACGTTGACGTTTTAGCTAAAAATATTATATAAATTTTTAATTTTATCCCTCATTTAACATTTTCATTTATATTTTCGTACTTTT
Organism: Sesamum indicum; assembly: GCF_000512975.1. Taxonomy (NCBI): domain Eukaryota; kingdom Viridiplantae; phylum Streptophyta; class Magnoliopsida; order Lamiales; family Pedaliaceae; genus Sesamum; species Sesamum indicum. The sequence goes on from NC_026158.1 coordinate 3,501,515, forward strand.
AAAGGGATAAACGTAATATATATATATATGTATATATATATAGTTAAATTAACATCATTATATTTTTTCCTTTATAAGTACGAAATCATTACATGGGAATGTTCAAGGAGGGGTAAAATCAAAATTTATAGAATTCTTTTTGCTAACGTCAGCATCTTTCGTCCAAATCCTAATGAAAGGAGGACATACGTAAACAATGAATTTTCCGAAGATATGTATGTATAATTTTAAATTTTTTTCAAAAAAAATTTAATTTTATATTTTAAAAAAATTAAATATAATTAATCCTAATATATATTTAAGGAAAAATTTTAAACACATGGACGGTATATTTCACTTATTTACCAAGTTTAGTTTAGGTAAAATAATTGTCTTTTATTCCTTTTTTTTCTGGCTGTAGGGGCCTTGGAATGTAGGTAGGGATGTGCTGTCGCTCTGTGCCATAGTTTGAGAACAAAAGTCTATCTGCATTTTGACAAAAGTACTATATATAATTGTTGCATGATTTACTACCACTTACACTTTAATTATTGTAGAAGATTAGGAGAGTGGAATATCGTACGATCCATATAATTCATTTGTAAACAAATTAGAGATTGCCACATTAATCGTATAATTACGCCCTCAAAGTTTCATTTTTAATTTATCATCTCCAGATATTTTGTTTTTGCACATTGTTGGTATTGATGGATTTGACAGGACACATAAAAATTATTGAGCTGTCCCGATATTCCATAAAGAGTCGTTTTGATGCTCGAACAGATGAATTAATAAACAATTATATATAGAATATGAATTTATTTTTAGATTTAGCTTTCTTCGCTTTTAATATTAAATGGATTTAAAAAGCTACTTGATAATGCATATGAGTACGTACATGGTACGTATGTATTAAGTGCAACATATGAAACTATGTGATTTTGGCTCTTTAACTTATCATGGTAGTATAGGAGAAATAGTGTTTTTCGTCTCGTATTTTAGGATAAGCACACTTTTCGTTCCATTACTTACCTAATTCTCATTAATAGTCCTATAAGAAATAATTTTTTTTTATTTTTTAGTCCTTTTATCAAATTCTGTTAGTATTTTCATTTTTAACTTTCCAGTCATTTGGACAACGGCCATGTGCATAGTATGCGCCTTTTTCGTCAAAATACTATTGGATATTGATGAAAGATCTAAAAGTGATATTTTTATAACTTATGGAACCATTAGTGAGAATTCTGTAACTTATAGGACGAAAACTATACTAGCTCTAAAATATAGGACAAAAAATATAACTTTCCATAATAATGTATCATTCATGTGAATTCTGCACGTCACACTGAACTAAATAAGTCCATAAAACCTCCCCCAACCCCTTCCCCACGTGAAAAAAAAATATCACTGTAAATAATTTTTATTGATCACGATTAAATAAAATCGATGTAAAAACATAAGTTTTACACACACAAAAAAAAAAAAATTATTTACCATGGCTTAGAGTCATGGTAAAAACAAGCGATGATAAATATTTTAACCACCCTCGCAGATATCATGATCAACATCCGTTATATGACCGTGATCAATATCTATTTGGTACGACTATTCAACTTTAATCATGGCAATTAACCATGAAATAAGAGGTCTCTACTACTCTTAAGCAACTTATAGTATACAAAATATGCCATGATTGTGGTGTGATTGAAGTCGGAAACACCGTTCTACCATGAATTACTTTTGATGCTGTGTTTTATGGCATTGTCGTCAATCAACAGTCCCCACCACCTCTCATGCCCAAATATCCAACTGCCTCACATTTGCAGCTGCAGCTCAGCTTATACATGCCCTCCATGTGCCCCATGCCCCATCTCTCTCTCTCTTTATATATATATATATATATATATATATATATGCTCCAATCCCACTATTTAAAGATAAACTCTCACTGCGACTGTCTTTTCCGAAGAGTGGTCCATGCATCCCCCTCTTGTCTTTATTCTCGTCCAAAAGAAGTAAAGAACAACTCCTATATTTATTTAATTGCACACAAATAATTTTAAATTAAATTTTTAAATGAAGATTTTGATTATAGAGTTTTCAATTTTTTAAAAATATAGCGACCATTACCAATAAAAGGGTGAAAGAGCCCAGAGGACATCCCACTTGATTGTCCCTGATTAGACCTCTATTCCTTAACAATCTTTTTAACGTTAAAATTTATAAAATCTAATCGTCATTGAAGACTCTTTCGCACAACTCATTCAGATATTATCAGTTTGGTTATCATAATTTTACCAATATAATAACAAGTCTAAGCCACAGTTCAATAGATCAAACATTATGGCACGTCAGCGTCGTTTTATAATACAATATCCATACAATGTGACGAGCTTTACATCTTATCATGTTTCTTCATAGTGCATGAATGAGTGACAAGGTAGAGAAACACGAGAAGGGTACCCACTGTCTGTATTGGAGGTTGTAGCATATCTATATGCACTAAAAAAATTGGTTGTTGATAATTTAATTTGGTAATAGTGGAGGGTTTCTTCCGGTTTGCGGTTGGTAGGTTTTTCAGTTATTGTCGGTTGCCTGTTTCATTAGTTGTTTACCAACTCCTAGGTGCATCCCTCCTTGTTCAACATCAATCAGGCCACTGATTTTATTATTAATGATGATGGTTTTTATTTTATTACTATATAATTATTAATGATAATGTGTAAAAAATTAAAACTATATATTATTACTGATATATTTATAAGAATAATTTGGTGATCATAATATAGTGATGATAGATGATAGGACAGGTAATTGCAGCATGTCGGGATTTTATAATCACAAAAAATTATCTTAATTTTAGAGAATTATAATATTTGCCTACCATTATAAAGTTAATTAATTAATCATGAATTATTATTTTTTGATAAGGGTTAGTACATCATTTGATTTATATATTTATCTATATTATTATTAAAAAGAAAATCTTTTTTCGTAATAATTTTTAAATACTCAAATATATCTTTTGATTAATTACTTCATTTCAAAGAATAAGTTGATCAGAATAGTAATTTCAATATTTTTTCATAATTTCAAAATTATTATATTTTTCTTGACCCACTACTCCACGTTTCTGTCTCACCTTACTTCTCCATATTTATTTTTCTCACAAACTTCCATATTTTTAATAAATTCATAATTATAACTTATTTTTTTTGTCTCACTTCACTCCATGTTTCTTATCACGGACTTCCGTTTTCCTCTTCCCTTCACATTACGATTATTTCTTTTCACAATTTTTTTTTATTTATCCCACATCACAATTCTTTTCTATATACTTGTGGAGAACGTGTGCAACAATGAGTAGTACATATATATTAATTAACACAGCAGTGTGCTTTAACATTTAAAGAGTAGTATTGTTCTATACGTATAATTGAAATTAAAGGAGACTAATACTTCCATCTAATTAATGCAAATGCATGAAGTATGTTGATGTTTGATTAATTTATACACCCCATGGATGATTAATTCTAATGGTTCATGCATAAGAACTACACTAATTTACATGCATCCCAAGATTAAAAAATATTATTCAAACAAAAGTTTTTGGCAGGAAAGGCAACAGGTCGTGAAGGGAAAAATTATTGAAAAAATGATTAAATTTTTTTTATAAAAATGTTTTATTTTTTTATTTTTTTGTTTAAATAAAGTGGAAGTAGAATGGCTTTTGAAAAGGCATTCTAATTTGATTTAATTTATATTTTAAATAATTACGTTCAATTTTCTTAAAGTTTGATACAATTACAAATATTTTTATTATTTGAAAATTTAGTCATAGGTTTGATTTGTCTTAATTGAAACTTTTGTGTGTGGTGACTTGTTTTTTGTTTCGGCTCTGTTTTTGTTCTGCAGTTAAATTTTCGAAAAAATCGAATTGCAATACTTGGCATTATTAGCGTATTGCTCTAACCAACTGAGCTAATATATATGTGTGCCTTTGTTTATGAATAATTATATGACATTTTATAATTAATATAAAAGATAATAAGCACATCATATAGAATTGTAGGGAGTAATTAACTCAAATTTTAAAGAAATTCCTAAATACTTTCTTGAGGCGCATGATAGACTGCCCTAATTAATAAAAATTTAGTCGACCTCATTTTGGTACCATCACACAATCTTGATTATCGAGCGCGTGGCATGATCAAATTATTAAGCCTACCATATCATTGGTTCAAACTCATAAATAGTGATAAAAACCCCTCCTTTATATGTACATAATTTATATAATTAACGACTTTTTGCATAAGCACATATATCTTTCGTTCCAATGATTCATGCATATATTAATTACATGCATTCCAAGATTAAGATACATTGCATAGCTGATGTAGACTATTCAGTTCTCACAGAGGAAAAAAGCGCACACACGCACGCACATATGAATATATATACATAAAGTTATGTACAAGTTGCAAGAATTAGGGTTGACTGTGATGATACTGATGATGGATAAGAAATTGGAGATGGTTATATAGGGATGTGGTGACATGCTTATGTAACATGGACAGCATGGGAGATCTTTAAGGAACAAGTTGGGCTACTCACTGCCAATCATCAGCTATCCAAACATTTTGAAACAAGTTCAACTTTATGTAATTAATTAATTAATTAATTGATCGATCTTGATCCTTTAATTAATTACTATGATATATATATACATCTATTATTAAAAAAAGATAACATAATTAGTGATAAAAACTATTTGATTATTTGACAATTGTATTAATTTTAAATATTAAGTAAGAAGATTTTTTTATTATTTTTGTAACATTAATGATTATCAGAAATTTTATTAGTGATAAAATTAATTATGTGAAAGTTGGTAAACAAAAAGTTGTCTATAAAAATTGCTATTGTACGTAGAGAATTAGCAACTTGTGGTCGTTAATTAAGATATAAATTTATAATTTATATACTTTTAATTTTTTATAGCTGTATATCTCTTAGGGTTAATTATATTTTGTCATCTGAATTATGGCCATTTTTACACTTTGTCTTTAAATATTTTTTTATGTTAACTTACCATCTTAACTTTACGAAATTTTGCATTTTGCCATTTATATATAACTATTTTTTCACTAAGTTTTTTGTCAAAAAAAACATCACACGCAGTGTACATGTGATATTTAAGGATTATGTTATATGATATTTTTTCATATATGCACAACATGTGATGTTTTCTCAGCAAAAAAAGGATCATATATGCAAAGTGCAAATTTTACAAAGTTGAGATGAAAAGTTGACACAAAAAAAGAAAATAGATGCCAAAATGTAAAAACGGACATAGTTTAAATGGAAAAATGTAATTTACCCTTTCTCTTATATATTTAAAGAACAAAAATTGAGAAATAAATTTAGCAATGTAATTATTGAAGATAGGAAGAGGAATATATAAATGAGGGAAGAAAGAGAAAGTTAAAAAAAAAAAAAAGAAATTATAACTCAACATTTTTATTACTTGTACCTTTCTTTTATGGGACAGAACTACCAAATACCAAGCCGAAAAATAGGGTTTTTGGCAGTTAATTGTCATAAAAACTAACTTGATCTCTTTCTGATCAGTTTATTACATATTAATTAACGTAGCCAGCTAGTCCCCAACTCCCATCCTTTGCGTTGTCTAAGACGATGGTTATGAGGTATGGTATGTCTATATGATATATACCCATTCACAGCTCCACTATGCATCAGAGGATCAGACACATGCAGAACCATACCATGAACTACTAGTGGAGGTATTGTCAGTTGACAGTAATTCCACTTTTTCATATGTTTTTCACCCACACTGTCCAAGCAAAATGTTTTAATGAATAAATTGGATGCACACATCCTCAATATTACAAAAATTCTTATTCAAATAAGGTTCGGGTGAATCAAACTAATTATATAATACGTACTATATATATATATACTACAAGAAAATAGCTTAATAACAACGAAAAGAAAATTAACGTCGAGGTAATTAGCAAGTAAAATTCTCGTTACTAAATCACATTATTTAATATAAGAATTTACTTGCTAATATTTAGCAATGAAAATTTATTTGCTAACAAATATAACGATGAATTGTTTACAATATATAATAAATAGTGTAGATTAGCAACAAAACATTTACTTGCTAATTAGCTCAACGCTAACTTTAGCATCAGATTTTTTTGTAGCAATTGAGCTATCTTCTTGTAGTGATACTTGTCATGTGATTGTTCACTTTTTTTGAACTGTACATTAATCACACAATAAATATATTATACTTACCATATAATTGGTTCTGAAACCCAATCCGAACTAGAATTTTCTCTAAAATTAAGTTAATTACACAAAGACTTATGGTGGTCTTTATAAAATTTTAAATATACCTCTTGAGGTTATAACTATATGATTAGAAGAAATATCATTAATAGCAACGATGTTTATTTTGCAAAATAGTGGAATTTGTTGCTAACGTAGATTAGCAATATAGTTAGTAAGAATTTTACTTGCTAATTAGTTCGACGTTGATTTTAGCATTAAACTTTTTTGTAGCTATCGAGCCATTTTCTTGCAATGTAATTTACTTTAGCACCTACTTATGAGAATAAAGTTATACAAACACCCACTGAGGTTCATTGCATGGACACCCCTCAACGAATGTACTTATAATTTTATAAAAAACAAAGAGATCCCTCACGAGTTGGGCGTTTGCATAATTAGATAACCTCGGAAAGTATCAATATAACTTACTCTATATTTTAGTTTTCAATTTTCCACAAACGTTAGAAGTGACCAAATAAACGTTAAGAATGTCTAATTTTCATAATTAAATGATGTGGGCATCGAATTGAATTTTCAATTCTAAATTTTTATCGTACTTCTTACCTTTTTTGAAAATATGCACCCATTATATATAAAAAAAAATAACATCAATTATTATATTATAATTTGATTTGAAATAGAAAATTCAATCCCTGTATGCAGATGTCCGTAAACTTTGTTGTGTACTATCAAGTTTATATTGTAAGACCCCGTTTGGCAGTTGGTTATATTATTTATTAGTCATCCATGACATTAAGAAAAGCACTATACTTTATAATAAATTAATTTTTTCGCTAATTGGAGCATGATATGTCAAGATATGGTTCTTAATCTAAGATTTTCAAGTTAAATATACCCTAATCATGGTTAAAAGTAGCATTGCTCGACTCATCCGTACCTAATCTTTTTATTTATGTTTTTATAATAATTGTTTACTTTGTATAATTTGAGAAATATCAATTGATGAGTAAGTATTTAAGTGGGGTGTGAATCATTGGATATATAATTTATCAATGAATTATAAATGATGGTAACAAAAATGTGTTGATTTATAAAATGAAATATTGCTCGTATGTATAATGTAATGGTTCATAATATACTAAATGACTGCAGGAGTGTTTGTAATAATTAACTCAACATAAGTGAAATGAGTTTTTTTTTTTTGGTCGAAATAAGATGAAAATGATATTTTTTATTTATTTACAGATTATACTTTTGAACTGTTTAAATCAAGGTCGGTTAAACCGAAAGGTAACTTCTCCCCATCAATTTTGCAACCTAATGATAAATATTAAACTTTTTTCTTAAACACTCAAATTTTCGTTATCTTTTAACTTTTTACTTTTAATTTCAAGCCCTTCCAACTTTCATTACAGCTAAACTTATAATTATGCTTTCGTACCATAAAAGTACAAGTTATTGCAAACACTTTCTACATGTTATGCTTTGGCTTGCATGACGTGAATTGTACAATTCAGAGAGTGTAGGGCTAAACTTATAATTAAAAATATTTTATTAGCCCATACATCTTATAAAATAACTTTTAAACTTATAAGATAACATATCTTTTTTAAAAATAAGCTCTTGAAGTGTTTCGATATATATAGTATGCGTTTCATTACATTATTCAATATATTCAAATTCAAAAACTAATTTAATACATCAATAATTTAAATTGACGAATGCGTTTAAATGAGATAAAGGAACAATAAATTATTATAAAAGTAGACATATAATCACATTCACAGGCCTGAAATTAGACCTTATCCATTGAATAAGGTCTCAATGACAATACCCTTTTACTATCGCTTTGATCGATTGATATGTGAGTAAACGGAATTTGTATTTGACAAGTAAATTCGTGTTATATTCACCTATTTATATAGGTTAATTACACACACCAATGATGAAAATATAGGAAATCACTCCAAAATTAGAAGAATCGCGGCTTAGATATTATTATAAATTTTTTTTTTGTGATTTTACAATTATTTGAAAAATAATTTCTCAATTATTGGCATGTAAACAAGTAGATGGATAATAGTCTTTATCATGGATTAAAGTTTTGAGTAAATAAAATCAGAGCTTTTTCAAATTTATTATAGAAAAATATATAAAATATTTATAAAACTAAAAATTTGAAGATATTACATTGCTCTTTCTAATTTAAACATACATATATTATAATTTTGTGACATTTAATAAACATAAGATTTAACTTATTGTTTTCTCATATTAAATCAAGTTTTGGATAATTAAAAACTTAGAAAAATAAATTATATAGAAAATTACGTAATTATTATGTGATCAATTACGTATTGAAAAACAAGAAAAAAAGAATAATTAATTCGTCAACAATCCGCGGGGTTTCATTAAAAAATCAGTGGAAAGAAAGTGACAAGGTTTTCGACCGGGAACCGGATAAAAAGGTGAAGGGGAAGATGCTGCTTACAAGGTAAGGGGACAAGCGTGTTGGACATTTTTTGATGTGACCTAGATTTAGGTTAAGACCCTAATTAAACTGCCACGTGTTGAGGGAAAATGTCACTGTCTGTAGTTTTAGCGGGTTGAACGCGGGATTTTCTGCTTTTTAGTGAAAATTGACCAATCAGCATCCTCCCACCCAATACCCCTTCACCCATTGGCAAAAGCTTGGTATCAAAGTTTTTGTACGAAAATAAATAAATATTTTTTTATTTTTTATTTTTTATTTTTGGGTCCAATTACAAAGCTAACTACCTTTACTCTCACTTTTCTTACTAATCCCACAATTTTTTTTTTTTTAATTTTTCTCATTTTAAATATTACTCATTCCCTCAATAAAGTAATCTTCCGTAATGGAAGTACCAAAACATCTTTCTTTTTATTATATTGAATTAAACGAATATTTCAAAAGCAAGGAAGATGGGCCAAAACATAGACAGCCTTAATTTGTTTGGGTGGTATTTTGAAATGTTTTGAAGTATTATTTTATTTATTTTTAGTCAAAATGAGTCTACACTAATTATAAGCCCTATAAGAAAAAAAAATTATATACATACTCATACATATATATAACTATATATAAAAAAAAAATATGATTTGACAATGAACAGTAGTTTTTATCTCCCACTAAATAATATCAAACATACCATACTTATTTTATATTATTTTCAAAAATTTATCCAAACATACACACTATATCTAATGCATACTTATTTATCTTTATTTTTTCATTTTATCTGTGACACACCAAAATAAATTAAAAATAAAACCAAACATAGTAAAGAAATTTGTGATATTAATTACTAGCAAATATATTTGAATAAATCTTGTAAAAAAAATTGATCACCTAATTGTGTTTTGATTGTTAATGAAAATGAATGAATATTTTTTTGCAGATTTTTTAAGTGTGCAAGTCTTGTATATATACAAATATATAGCAGGAGATACTAGTTTTGACAAGAGAAATTCAAATTTAAATTAGATATGATCGAACCAAACTAATCATATAATATGTACGATTGGTCCCTTTTTTTTTATATACTTACTTTGCGATTGTTCACTTTTTTTAAGTTATATGTATTCACTTAACATGTGTATTACACTTATCATGTACTTAGTTCATGTATAGTCAAATTTAATTTGAGCTAAAATTTTGTATCTTGACAGGTACTTAAAGTGTAGGTATTTTTAAATTTAAAATAAAATAAAACAATAAAATTCAAGATGTTGTGACCTTCCAAATCAATAACTTGTTATCATTCAAATTTGGGGATGATAACTCGAACTAAGAGAGGTCATCAAAAGAGTTGAGAGGGAAAAGAGAAATGTTAGGGGGGAAGAAAAGAAAAGTGGTGTCGAAGTATGAAGAAGCTATGAACATGAACCGCTTCCACCATCTCGTTTGTGATCAATCCATATTAGAGTTTCCCTTTCCTATATCCAACACGTGGGCTTCTCCTACATGTTAGAAGTGGACCTCCATGCCCACATCTTCCTCTATATATATGCTTACCCCCTCTCTCTCCCCTCCCTATCAATCACTCACCTACAAACATTCTTCTCTCTCTTGCTTTCTTTTCTCTCTCTCTCTCTCCCTATCTATCTTCTCAAGCCAACTATAACTCAAGAACTCTAACACACACACACACACACACACACACTCACCCCTACTCTTTCTTTCAGTGCCAAAATAGGGAGCCATGGCCACTTCAACTTCTACTACAACTTCATTGGTTAAGCCCAAACTTTATGCTCCGTCAAAAGGTGAGCTGGGCTCTTGTACAAACTCATTCCCTTTGAGCCAGCCCAATAAACTACCACCAACCATAAAATGCTCTCTCCAAGCTCCCACACTTCATTTCCCCAAGCAATCCACCACCACCACATATCAAACACCTTCTTCCACTACAATTGCCGCCCCACAAACTAGCATCACCAAGTCGAATTCCCCCGCTTCTCCATCCAAACCTCAATGGAACATCATTCAGAAGGCGGCGGCAATGGCCCTGGAGGCAATTGAGACTGCGTTGACGGCGCATGAGCTTGACCACCCTCTGCCGAAAACAGCTGACCCCAGAGTCCAAATTGCTGGGAACTTCTCTCCGGTGCCTGAGCAGCCTGTCAAGCACAAACTTCCTGTCACCGGAAAAATCCCGGATTCCATTCAAGGGGTGTATGTGAGGAATGGAGCGAATCCGCTCTTCGAGCCTGTCGCCGGCCACCACTTCTTCGACGGCGATGGCATGATTCATGCCGTGCAATTCAAAGACGGCTCAGCGAGCTATGCTTGTCGGTTCACGGAGACGCAAAGGCTCATCCAGGAACGGGCTTTAGGCCGGCCCATTTTCCCCAAAGCCATTGGCGAGCTACACGGCCATTCCGGCATAGCGAGATTGCTCCTTTTCTATGCTCGTGGGCTGTTCAAGCTGGTCGATCACGGCCAGGGCACTGGAGTGGCTAACGCCGGATTAGTGTATTTCAACAACCGGTTATTAGCCATGTCGGAGGATGACTTGCCTTACCACGTGCGAGTGACTCCCAACGGCGACTTGAAAACTGTAGAAAGATACAATTTCAACGGGCAGCTGAAGTCCACCATGATTGCTCACCCAAAGCTCGACCCGGTCTCCGGGGAGCTATTTGCCCTGAGCTACGATGTCATCCAGAAGCCTTACCTGAAATACTTCAGGTTTTCAAGAAACGGGGAGAAGTCAGCTGACATAGAAATCCCAGTTTCTGGACCAACAATGATGCATGATTTCGCCATCACCAAGAAGTTCGTCATCGTGCCTGATCAGCAAGTGGTGTTCAAGATGTCGGAAATGATCAGGGGAGGATCTCCGGTGGTGTATGACAAGAATAAACTCTCCAGGTTCGGGGTATTGGACAAGTACGCAGAGGATGCTACAAAGATGAAGTGGGTGGAAGTTCCTGATTGCTTCTGCTTCCACCTCTGGAATGCGTGGGAGGAGCCGGAGACTGACGAAATCGTGGTCGTCGGGTCATGTATGACTCCACCTGACTCCATTTTCAACGAATGCGACGAGGGACTGAAGAGCATTTTATCAGAAATCAGGCTCAATTTGAAGACGGGCAAGTCCACCAGAAGGCCCATCATGTCTGATGAAGATCAAGTCAATTTAGAGGCGGGGATGGTGAACAGAAACTGGCTCGGAAGGAAAACCCGATACGCATACTTGGCGATCGCAGAGCCGTGGCCTAAAGTCTCCGGTTTTGCTAAAGTTGATCTCTTCACAGGTGAAGTGAATAAATTCTTCTATGGGGAAGAGAAATACGGCGGGGAACCCCTGTTTCTGCCGACAGACCCCAACTCCGGAGCAGAAGACGATGGCTACATTCTGGCCTTCGTGCATGACGAGAAGGCCTGGAAATCAGAGCTGCAAATAGTTAATGCCAAGACTATGAGCCTGGAGGCTTCTGTCAAACTCCCTTCAAGAGTTCCATATGGCTTTCACGGCACATTCATCAGCGCCAAAGACTTGGCAAATCAGGCCTGATTCTGGTTACCGATCCATGTTTCACGGCGGAGAATTGCCTGAGGGATGGTTGGAGATACGTCCCCGGAGTCTCGAAGCCGTTTCCAAGAAGAGCCCCCCTTCTTAATTCATATGGGGTTCTATAAATTCCAATGCATTTCTCTTTCTTTGGTTTGTTTCTTGAACATTTTGATGTGGGAGGTTTTAGGTGGAGCAGCTTGTAGCTTTTGGCTGTAGGTAGAATGGAAGCTCAGCTGGTTTCTGCTTATTCTTTCACATAGTGTGTGTGTATTCAGACAGTATACATAGCATACGTATAGGTTTACAGGACAATACAGTTTAATAATGTTCTGTGAATACATTATATATACAGGTCTTTTTGTCTTTCCATGTTACATACATACACCCCTGTTTTCTTGTATAAAAACTCTTTCCTTTTCACCATCTTCTAAAACTTTGCTACTCTACTGCTGTTGTTTGTATTGTTACAGAAACCTGGAATGGTTGATTTCCCGACATCGTTGGAGAATGCAATATTATACCTGGTAGCAAAACATCCAGCTCGGATCAGGAAATTCCCGTTCAAATTAGGCATAGTCATACTTGAACTGGTCATGTGATTGATGTAATATTCTGAAAGAATGACAAATCACATGTGTGATTTGACCAGACTAAGTTTGAATAAAAGATTTTCATCCGAATCCTCTTTTCATGTACATGACACACAGATGAATAATAGAAAAAGAGTTCAGAAAGATACATGAACAACGCATGGATCAAATATTTCCGTAAGCGATAAAATTGACGGCACTTAAATTCGATGGTTGAATTTTCTATAATTAGAATCATATTGTATATTTTATTTCATTTACTATGTACACACTATCTAAATACAATCTTTCAAAATTTTACATCAATGCTTGATAAGTAGAACTCAAACACTCTATAATTAGCTTGAAATTGACTACACTCACTGAAAATATTCAGCATTAGTCATTAAAAAAAAGTTAGCAAAAATAATGAGAGTCAATGTGATTGGTGGTGGGGTTGATGACACTGAAATTGATACAAAAATGTCTCAACTCTCTTGTCAATTCTCATGCAAATCACCATCTTATTTCTGGCAGCATCTGATTGGCCAGTTCCAAGTGGCTTCAGCCAATCGCACCTCCAAACACCGGTCGTCTAGATTTTGCACCACTACTCGTGATATCAGCGTGGAAAGATCAAATGCTTTAACTGCATTTAAAAAGAAAAGCGACGAGTCTCCGATTAAAATTCTTCGATTTTTAATAATGATAACGATATTTTAAAAAACTGAAAATAATTATAAATTTTTTAATATTTTTCCTAAAAAAAGACACCTGATATTAATAATATATGATACTGACAAGACCTTACAATAGGAGTATTTACAATAATTTCTACTTTTTAAACGGAAATAAGTTGTAGAGAAAGTTGTAAGTTAAGCTGTATTAAAAATAAAGTTAGAATATTTGAAAAAATAGTTTAAATTTTACGATTTTTCCAATATAAGTTGCATAAATCGATAAGGGAGTTGCTTATAACTTCTAGCTTTTTTCTAAGTATGATATAATGTGATGTTTGAAGAGTGTGTAAACATTTGTGTTTATCACTGATTGTGAATCAACAATTTACTCCTGATATATATATATATATATATATATATAGTGCCTGGAAAAATAATATACTCTTTTAGGGTCAATGCTTATTGAAAAGTGACAGCAAAGGTTCATTTATTTTATTTAAATTGCACTTAGGACCCATATTTTCTAACTTTTTCACTAGTGATCATCAAAGTTTTTATCTGTTTCCACTGCTGTGTGTGATGGAAGCTTTAGCCTGTTTGTTTATGTTTGCGTTTTCAATGAAAAATATGTATTAATTTTATTTAAGTTTTCGTATTTAAAGTCTATCTTTCTGTTATTTAAGAATGTAATGATTGAAATTTTTTTCTTATATATAAAAATATTTATTTACTTCAACCAATCATTACTTATTCTTACAATGTTATATATGTGATTTTTTCTCTTCAAAATGTGTTACCAAAAATATATAGACATATATGCATGTATATATAGTTTAAGGATTAAATGCATTTTTTATCCCGTAAATTAGGTCGTTTGGTGTTTTCATCTTTTAATTTTTTAGATAGCATTTTGGTCCTACATCTTTTTAATTTTTACGATTTCAGATCTTTTTCTCGCCGTAGTTCACCTCTACCAGCTAGAAGACTGAATTCCGACAGAAAAATGATTGAAATTGCGAAACTTAAAATGATTTAGGACCAAATTCCTTTCCTAAAAAGTTGAAGGACAAAATAATGGCATAAACGGACCAATAGGAATCAATTATATATAAAATGTCATGTGTGAAACACATGTATTTTCTGACGAGAAAGGTGAACTTTTCGAAAACTAAGATCATAAAAATTAAAAAGATATAGGATCATTATGCTACTATATAAAGTTAAAATACGAAAACATCAAATGAACTAAGTTACGAGACTCTATGCTTCAATTCACATTACTATGTTTAATTTGAGTTGTGAAATATCCTAAAATCTTTCAAAGAAACTTCGTATCGTATCGTCGTTTTTGTGTCAGTGCATCATAAATAAATAACGATCTCTATTAATGTGCGGTCGTTTTTGAATCTTTTCTTTTCGGCAGAATTTCCTGCCGAAGCAATTTTGAATGCAGATACGTTAGCGGGATGTGGACATAGAACAAAGCAGCCATGTTTGCCCTTTTGGTAGGGAGTTTATGTTGTCCATGCATTTCTGGGTACAAAGACGGCTACAAATGAACTTGGAGTACTCGGACTTGTCTAGCTATATATCATTGATCAACCCCGGCAGGAGACAATCTCAAATTCCAAGCGCATAAAATTTTACTTGGGGCAACAACTAGGTCTTTGTGCATTTTTACTAGGAATAATTGCACCGCATTTTTATAAATTTTGGTGTAATTAAATATAAATTTTATACCTAATATCCTGATACTTGTTTTATCCAACAGATAGATCCATCTGTCAGTAAAATTCACAATATATGTTGAAATGAATAAGAAAAAAAAAGTTATGAGGGTGAAGATGTACCTCCTCACGCATGCATTATTGTGTAAAGATGGATGATTGTAGTTTGGTCAGAAAAGATTTCTGTGGTCTCCAATATGTCAGTAATATGTCAACTCTTTTTTTTTCGCTAATATCAACAAATTTTGTGATTTTTTACAGATGAATAGATTTATTTATTGGATGAAAACAAACATAAAGAATATTATATATAATTTTACAAATCATAAAAAATATACATATAATTACACCAAACTCTCATATGCTTGTGTAATTAATTATCCTTTTTTGCTAGTATTTTCTATGTTTGTTTCGTTCAAACTATTCGAAATCACGTGATTTATAGAAAATTCTACGTCACACCCTAATTGAGCCTTCAAGAATTGGTGGGTGGAGTATGTTGCGAAACTTATTTCTTTTAAATATCCATGAATATTTTGGGTGGTGGATATCGATTATTGAATGGAAAATGTCGATTTTTGTTTTCTTTTTTGGTAAAGACGTGCAAAACAAATACTTTTACTTAAAACATATATGTCACCAAATTTGTTTTAACTTGACATTTCAAGCGCATTGATTTTTCATCAATTTACCAATCAAATTTGATTTATTAATCCGATATATTCTACTATTTTGATTTATTTTTTTTCTCTCAAAAGAATTGCAATTTTAGTCTTATAAGTATGGGAGGCGAAAATTTTAGTCATGTAGAGATTCATTCTGATAATTTTGTCCTATAATTTTAAAAGTTTCACACATTGAAGAGAAAAATGGTATAGGGTGCACATTCCAGCCATTTTAGCAAATTCCGACCATATTTTAATTTTTCTCAATGGGTTTAAATGCTTTTTGGTCCTGCAATTTAGATTATTTTTGGCGTTTTCGCTTTTTAACTTTTCATGATAGCATTTTAATTCTCACGTGATATTTTAGTATTGGGGCTTTGTTCCTATTAATTCATTTCTGCGAGCAGTTTTTTGTGTTTTAACTTTTTAGAGAAGTCCACAGCCCTTTTCTTGTCCTTTATTTATAGTGTGTTCAATTGCAAATTCTGTTCTTCTTTCCCTCAGCAACGCAGGTCATCAGAAATGTCATTGCACTGCAATATGGCCTATGCCCGTCACATCATTTATGGACAAACCCTCATCAACTTGTGCAGATGAGTCCACCGACCAGTTGTGCAACATAGCCCTACACTCTCCATTTGTGAATACATAAGACCTGCACCCTACATATGAATGATAAGTTGAGTATTGTTCCAATTATGTGGATCCATTAATGAAAGTTGCTATCTACTCATGACTACAAACACAGCAAACCATTTAATGCAATACATGTGATTGTTTTGTTGTTTTGTAGACCACCATTACTCCAATGTTTCTTATCTTTTCCAAGTGGTTTATGTTGTCCTAAAAATGGTGAATTTGGCAGACATTTGAGTAGGACAAATGAGGGGAAACAATATTTTGGGTTTTATAAGTTAGGTCTGTTTCACTTTTGATCCAATTTATCACAGGATTAACATTTTCAATCACCTAACTTATAAAAATTGATACTTTTGGTTCCCATTCACTTCCCTGTCCACAACTTAACAGTGCAAGCCATGCATCCAACATGTTTTTAGGACAACGTAAACTAGAAGAGAGAAATTCCCCTTTCTCTTTGCCTTAATTTCCTTCAAAATACCCTCAAACGTAGTTATTTTTCCCCACCAAAAGTAGTCTCAAGCTCGAAAACACTCCAATTTTTCCCCCAACCAAAAATACTTAGTGGCCACGTGCTGTTGATTTGTAGAAAAAAAGTGGATGGGAACCAAAGTGCTAATGTTTGTAATTACAGAACCAAAAGTGAAATGGACCGCATTTATGCAATCGAAAAATGCTATTTCTCCAAAAAAATGATATATTCTTTTCTCTATTTCAAATTTATTTGTTGTTAGGGAAATTGCATTTTTCGTTTCAAAATTTGGGGTCACAACACTTTCTCATTTACGAGATTATCGTTAATAGTTTCATAAATTACAAAAAAAAAAAAAATTTACTTTTATTTTTTTCGTTAGATTTTGTTAATATTTTAATTTTAAAAAAAAGGACATATTAGATATGTGGAAGGTATCCAAAAGTAGAATAGTTAATTTCAATAGAATCCCCTCATATTAGTTTATAGTCTAATTAAATACCCTGATTTTGAAGTAGCGCACCTATGCCCATTTTGTTAGTCGCACGAATGCCGTAAAAGTTTTCAGTGAATTGGCTGTTCCACCTGCATTTAGTATATACTATCTCTACTTTTAGTAGCTGTTGGATCTCCACTGAATACATAAGAGACGTCAGATCTAACCAACTTTTAGCAACCATTTTATTTAAAATTTTGAAATAAGGATTAGATTTAAAAAAAATCTTGAAACTTAATACATATAAATACAATTATAGTGTTGGGAAAATTGCATAACAATTTAAATTTCGTTTTGAAATCAATGATCGGATATATTAATCAGTTCCTAAATCAATACACAAATAACTGGGTTGGAACAAAATAATAGCGAAAACAGTTAGATATATTATTTTACAATAAATTAAAGAATAACTTACAATAAGAGCTATATCATAACAACCTATAATGCATGGATACGGACACTGCAAGACGAACACGACACGACACGGACACGGTGATGTGAAAAATGTAGAAAAATTAGGATACGACACGGCACTAATACAACTATATGATGTATATTTTTATTATATGTATTGTTAAAATCTCATAAAATTAAAATATGCAATGTGAACAATATCAAGATAAAATATAAAATAAGCATGTCATACATCTATATTTTTAACCAAATGTGGTTTCAAAAATATACATAATCAGTTTATTTTAAAGTACGAAATAAAAATATTTAATATTCAAATTAATTAAACCATTATGACCATATCACAAATTTTTAGTAATTTCTTAAAAAAAACTTTTAGTTGAAATGAGTGAGTTAATTCTTTAATTTTTTATTAGTCAAAATTCTTTTCCTTTTTTTTCAAAAAAATAGATCAAAACTTTTTGAAATTATAAAATAATTCAAAACGTGTTTGACGCACCTTTAAAATATTTTTCATTATTTTTATTGTCAGACACGTGATTTCCGTGTTCGACACATGTCCGACACTTTATTGTGTAATTTTTGGAATATTCGTGTACTATAGGTAACAACTCTCGGTCCAACAGAAATTGCACACTAACCGATATCAGAAAAATTGCTTGCATTGAAGAAATTATACGTTACGTCCATAAATCTTTATCATAGGTAGGAGACTTGGAGAATACGCTCCTACGACACAAAGGAAAACTCCAAAGCCAGAAGAAAAAATTTGGATTTGATCAAATAAACGAGCGAAGCATCGGAGAGAAGAATACAAACATATAGACGAATCATGGCAAAGGCATATGATGGTAGAGTACGTCTTTGTGGATTTCAAAAAGGAGCTTTATTTATGTGAAAGACAGAAGCAGCTGTACCCCTTGGAAAACGGGTGAATGCAATTTACCCCCCTGTTATATTAAAAATGAGCACATTACTCCCCTATGAAAAAAATATAGCAATTTACCTTCCTATACTTTTTAAAATGAAGCAATTTACCTCCTTTATATAGGGAGGTAGATTGCTTCATTTTAAAAATCATAGGGGGGTAAATTGTTGTATTTTAAAAAATATAGGGAGGTAAATTGCTATTTATTTTTTCACAAGGGGGTAATTTGCTCATTTGCGATATCACAAGGGGGTTGCTTGCATTTTTCCCCTTGGAAAACTAAACACCAAATTTCATAGTCTTTACAGAATAACTCAAGTTGTAGGAGTTCCAACATATAGATTGAAAAAAGGAAATGGTGTTCTTTCCTAAAAACAAGAATTAACATCGTCAAAATATAAAAAATAAATTAAATAGAAAAATTAAAATCAGAACCATCATGTCATCAAATTATTATGTAATAGATAAATTTCCGTATACCGAATAAAATAGTTTTCTTTTTTTTTTCCCTTTATAAGAGAAGGAATTACATCGTTCAGATATAAAAAATTATAATGTGTTTGAAGATTTAAAATAAGTGTTTATCAACTTAATATAAACAGAATAATTTTCATTTACAACTTCTGTGTTGAACTAATTAAATTAAAAATGATTTAAACCAAAATTTATAAGTAGTTTCCTAGACAACTTCTGTAACTTATTGATAAAATTTTAAATATTAAACTATTGTTTTAGACACTCCGACTTTAATTTTTTTTCATTTCTAACTTTTATTTCAAACACTCTCGACTTTTACTATTACTTAACTAACAAATTTCTCTACATCTTATTCCCACCCTAAAATAAAAAATATTACAAACACTCCATAAAAAGACACAGAGTTAGGTCTCAAAATGGAAAATATTATTTCATCAATTACATACTATCTAGGGAGATTAATTAAACAAATACCTTTTAATTTGCAGCTTATCTTAATATTCAATTTTATCACTTAATAAACAATATTCTGATAGCTTATCATAATATGATTGTTAATTATTGACATTAATTACTGTTTCCTAGTTAAGAATACTGCCCAAACTGGTGAGTGCTGCTGATTCAAAACCCACAACTACTAAGACAATCAAATCCCACCATATCCCCCCAAAAAAAAATGACAATCCAATCCCTTTTGCATTTTAACTAGATTTCACATTCTCCAACTAATACATAAATGTCACATTTTCGCAATAAGGCCTTGTTTGGGGGACAGACTGAGTTTCCTAACTACGAGATTGTGAATTAAAGCTTCGTGAATGTAGGTATGATTAATAGTCCATTTTTAAATTGAACATGGTGGTTGATTCGCAAATATTGGTATATTAAATTAGTATTTGAGTTTAATGTACTGTTGTAGCAAGGAATAATATACATAAATAAAAATAATAATAAATGTCACATTTGGGTCAATCTTCAAAATATAATTATTTAAAATCCATATGATATATTAAAGTGAAAGTACCTTTTTAGTGTCTCACTTAATTTTGGTATGATAATTTATTTATAATTTTTTAAATTAATTAAATAATTATTTCTTAACTTCTCCATTTATTGTAGCTTTTCATAACTATCTTTTGGGGGTTATTTATTTTCCAGCATTATTTATTATCTTTGTTTGTCAATTTTTTTTATAAATCAAAATATTTACATTAATTTATTATCTTAATATATATTTTTAGATACCTTTATAAATTACAAAACTTAATAATACAATTCATATAAATATTTTATATTAATATCTTTAAAAGTTATCCAAATACATAAACTGTGTCACACTTACTAATTTATATTATAATCACAGAGACGATCTCCTCGACTTCCTAACCACATTTTATCTCTTTCTAAAATTCTCCTTCCTTCTAAGAATTCCTCTTTATAAATTCCTGTATCTACCAATATGTCAGGCAACTCATTTTTGTTTTAATATTTTAAATAAATGATATATATATATGATTATATTAATATCTCGATAAACCGAGCAATATATCAATGTGACTAACATAAATAAATAAATTATAGTAACTTACATAAGTGAGACAAACATCCACACTTCCAGTGAGACTCGAACCCATAATTTTAAATTTATTCATAAAATTTTAATCTTAACCATTAAGCTAAAATATTATTAGTCCATAATAGGTTACACATTAAAGGAGTTAGGTAACTAGCTTTGATCCTCGGGCAAAATTGCCTCCTAAGAAAAGAGAAAAACCTCATCATCTCATGCATTAAGTTGCCACTTCACCCGCTTTCTTGAAATTAAGGGGATTCTACTTTTCTCTTTTGTCTATTAATATTTTTACGTGAGGGTTTGTCGCAGTTAACCTGTTCCTTGTTCCTGCAGCCCACATGACCGTTACTGGCTCAAACTCTGGAATTATGACTCGACCTTCTTCTAATAAGCAAATCTGTCGAACAATATCAACCTAAAATTCAATGGATTTTTTTTTACAAGAAAAAAGATGATGGGGTCGGGTGGCTAGATCTGGTACCCTGAGATCGGGTCGTTGAATCCCTTTTTTGAACTTCCCACGAGTGAATACTGATAACAGAACAAACGTTAGGTTTGTCGGGTAGCCCCCAACTAAGGTCCTTTGATGTTTAAGTTAGAAAAATGAGGTCGAAAGCGATCAACAGAGGGCGAGTAAGATCAAGAAAATATGATAAATGTACTTGCCTATAAATATTTATAAATGTTGGTATTTATAATGTACGGTACCTTATAGGAACTTACCACGTGGCATCATCTGGTGGTCCGTGTGTCGGGTGATCTAACGATCCTCAGAGCGGGTGGGTCAATTGGATTGGGTCACGACCCGACCCGCACCTTCATGCACAGATCATGCCCTTTACTGCAAATTTCTTAAAAAAGAAGGGCATTTTGATCTTTTGGTAATTTACCCTTATCAAAAGAAATTGCCCTCATAAAGCTCGAGGCAAAAGCGGGTAAGCTGCATCACCACGAGAAATTGGGCGGAGAGGCAGGTTGAGGGATTTTCAGCCATGCACATCTCGCAATTTTCTAAGTATAGTTCCCAGGATATTCGCCCCAGGTCTTCAGCTTTGCAAGAAAATAGCAAACCCCTCAATCCAAAAACATAGCCTCAAGTCATCACATGATCTGATGGGAGTGGGATACTTCACGTCACCTGTTTAGGTACTGCTCAGATGGGTGGGTATATGAGCAGTTGGATGTGTATAAAATGGTGTAATCAAATAGTATTGGGGAAAATTGTATTTTTGGTCTAACACGATAAACAGTGTTGCAATTTTGATCTCATAGTTATAACTTATATGGGCTTAACATATTTGATCTCATAGGATAGAAAATTATGTAGCATTTTTTGTTCCATAAGATAAAAAACTGTGGCACATTTGGTCCAATAGGATAAAAAGTTATAGCTTCTTTTGTCTCAAATGCTACAATTTTTTAGACTATGGGACCAAATGGACTAAGTCGGTAAACTGTGGGATCAAAAGTGTAACACCCGTTATCGTGTGGGACAAATGCTCAGTACAAGTTTATACGGGGAGCCGAGCAGATTTGATGTTTGTGAAAAATTTAAAACTAAATAAAGAAAAATATTTATTTATTTGGTAAAAAAAATATTAAGTAAAATATATTTGTTATTCTATTAGCTGCAAGAAATAAAATTATAATAATATAAATATTTAAAGCAAAAAACTCAAAATTAGAAGAAGCTAGAGGTTGGTAGTTACTATATCCTGAATAAAATAATTATGGGAATATTTGAATAAGAAATATTAAGGATATTTTTGTAAATTTTCATAATGCAAACCAAGTTGTGCCTTATGTGTGTGCAAATTTATAATATCACTTAAAATAAAGTATTTATTATTTAATAAAATATGTACAAAACAATATTAATATAGAATTTAAAAAAGAATTATGTCAAAAATAGATGCATAAAAAAATAAGTATTGAAAGATAATGGGGAAGTGGGAAGTTAGATAAATAAATTAAAAGAAATCAAATTAAATAATAGAAAATATATAAAATGGCAGATAAAAAAATTAAGACGCCAAAATACCTGTCTCCCTTAATAATAAAATATAGATATATATATATATATAATACATATATGTAACTATGAAGTCACAAAAATAAGCTCCAACAATCATGTTTAGAAGAAGAGATATGAAAGGATATAATTTGGCAACAGAGGCAGGTGAAATTACTTAAATGTTCCTTAAAAAAACATCATCCTACCTGTGTATGTTGGTACTAAAACTAACCTCAACCAAAAAAAGAAAACCACATATGAATCCGTCAAAGGTTATTACGTATCACATTTATAATGCACAGTCATTCTAAAAAATTACTCGATTTAGTGTCAGATACATATTGAATATAAAAATGGCGTTGGACACGCCAAAACATTTTGTAGGCGTGTTCGACACATTTTGGACATGTTTAGGGCTATTTTTATAATTTTAAAAAGTTTTGAGTTGTCTTTAACAAAAAAAGAATTTTAGGCTTAATAAAAAAATAAAAAGTTAATTCACTCCTCTCAAACTAAAAGTTTTGGGATGAAATTACCAAGAATTCGAGATATTTTCATGATGATTAAACTAATTTGAATTATTATAAAAGTTTAATTGCAAACTTTTTAAAATAAACCGATTATGTATATGTTTAAAGCCACATTTGGTTAAAAATGTAGATGTAAGACATGCTTATTTTATATTTACCTTGATATTTTCATATGGCACATTTTAATTTTATGAGAAATTGAGAATATATAATAATAATATATATTAATTGTATATAGCCGTGCCAGTTTCATATCGTGTCTTAATTTTATTATATTTTTTCGTATCGTTCTATCTATATCGTATCGTGTTCGTGTTCATACATCCTAATCTGACATCACATACCCAGAATGAGTGGCTTTAAATGAGCCGATCTTAAAGACGTATATTTGTTGTTGATGAGGTTTTGTCATAAAAAAACAACTCAAGGCTGAGGCATTTCCAAGAAAGTTTAGTACACTAATGAAAGGCATTTTGTCTGAAATTCATTAAAGAAATGTCACAAACTTGGGCTCAAGAGACATGAAAGGGCCATAGAAAGATGTTCTTGGAGACTATATGTTTATAATGGGAAAAGTATTATTTTAATCCGCTAAATATACCTAATTTTAATTTTAGTCCGATAACTATGTCTATTTTTGTTCAGGTTCAGTAACTTACGAAATTACTTACTTTTAGTCCTCTGACAGATTTTCGGACAATTTTACCCCTATGAGTGCATATTTGAAAGGCAGTTTTAGTCCATATGCACTCATAGGGGTAAAATTGTCTGAAAATCTGTCAGAGGATTAAAAGTAAGTAATTTTGTAAGTTACTGGACCTGAACCAAAATAGACATAGTTATCGGACTAAAATTAAAATTAGGCATACTTAGCGGATTAAAATAATACTTTTTTCTGTTTTTAATTACAAAATCATGTATATATATATATATATATATATATATATGTTTTGTAGAGCTTCTACCTGACTTTGGATATTAAATACTTGCCACATTATTTGCAGCAACAAATGGAAACAAGTGTAGGAAACCCACTTAGTTAGGTATTTTAATTCATAATTCTGGATATTAGACTAGTATATTTGATATATTTACGCTCTGTCCAAGTTTTTACAGTATTTTTGGTCCTATATTAATGTAGGTCATTAAATATTTTTGCTCGTTAACTTTTTATAGTTGCTTTTTGGTTCTATATTTTTTTAATTTTTATAATTTAATTTTTTTAATCGGAATCACCTCCACCAGCGAGAAGCGTGAACTCCAATCAAAAAGGGATTGAAATTGCAAAAGTTAAAAATGATGCATAACCAAAATGCTACTCTAAAAAAATTAAAGGATGAAAAATGCTGGCAAAATGGGCCAGTAGGAATAGTAGCTCCAATTTTGAAAAAGTTCACGTAAAATGAAAATGCATTTTTTCAGCGAGAAGAGTGAACTCCAGCGAAAACAAGGATTGGAATGTCAAAAATTAAAAAGATATAAGACCAAAATATTACATTAAAAAGATAAAAGACGAAAATATTAAATGAGCTAAATTAGGAGACCAAAAGTGCATGAGTGTTTTTATTACTATGAAATACATATAAAAGAAATAATCGACCAATGAAAAATCAGTACAATGAAAACTAGTAATAACGATAAAGTATTCAAGAGATAGGTCTGAAATGGTTACCATGATTTTGGTTTTGTCATAATATAAATATCAATGACAAGTATTATGTATTAAGTTGTCACTATAGATAATTAGTAGTATATTTATATATAGTGATAATTATATTTTATTGTCACTATATATATTGTTATTTATAAATATGCGATTAATTATCTATAACAATAAATTTATGCCATTTTTTAATTAATAGTTATATCTACTTAACTATTATCTATATAAATCTTTGTAATGACAAAATAAAATTTTTGGTTACTTAATATAGATAATTGAAAAAGTAATATTTTAGTCCGCTAAGTATGCCTAATTTTAATTTTAGTTCGATAACTATGTCCATTTTTGTTTAGGTCCAATAACTTACGAAATTGCTTACTTTTAGTCCTCTGGCAGATTTTCGAACAATTTTACCCCTATGCAACTTGTGAAATACAGTTTTAGTCCATATGCACTCATAGAGGTAAAATTGTCCAAAAATCTGTCAAAAGACTAAAAATAAGCAATTTCGTAAATTACTGGATCTAAACAAAAATGGACATCGTTATCGGACTAAAATTAAAATTAGGCATACTTGGCGGACTAAAATAATACTTTTTCCTATAAATAATTATGCAAAATTTTAACATTGTTATTTAATTGTTTGTTGTTAATATTTTCTTTTTTGTGGTGAATCTTGAATGGAATGAATTTTCAAACTCAATAACATTTTGTCCTCTATTTTACATAACATAATATTCCACCTACTGAAGACATCTTTTAAATATGTTCTTAACATTAGTTATACATTTTTATGATTCCAAATTGAAATAAAAAATTTAAATTATGAATTCCCACCTTCTATTAATCAACAAAACTAAGATATTAATATTGTGTGTGTTTTTCTTTTAAAAAAATAATTTTCACCGTCTTAGCGAAACTAAATTACATTAATGATTCTTGAAATCAAGACTAATTATACAAATTCTTTACAAATATACCCCTTATGTGGGTGTCGGTGTAATTTACCTCAAGATGTATTCATGTAAACTTTATCCAAAAAAAAAATTATTTAACCTGCAATAAGTAGTAATAAGTCAATCGAGATAAATATGAACTTTTATTTAATTTTTAAAATTAATATCAATAAATTCAATAAATTTTAACTAACAAAAGTAAATATTAAAATTATTAAATATAATTTTTAAAATTATAAAAAAATTTATATAATTACATCAAATCTAAAGAGATAACAACGATTTCATCATCCGTTGGTTTATTTTGTTGTTCTTACAACCCCACATCCAAAAACGGGCAGAAGACAAAGTTGGCCTTTGAGGAAAGCTGAAATCCCCAAAAGCCACAATGACATGTGACATTTTCAGCCCAAACAACTTGAACTCACTCTGCACCATAATTTTATGCACAAAAATATTAATGCAAGAGACAAAAACTTTGTTTGCACTTTAGAGGGACCAATATTGAGGGACCTTTTGATAACACTTAATGCGTGTCCCTCTCCCATTGGTCGATCCAAGTCCACATCAGCATCATTTGATTCATCATGTAGTGATGCTTGACATCATTGCATGTGTCATGCACAAATTTTCATGCTATAATTTAAGGTCACTTTTTTAGGGAGTTTCTATCTTTGGAAAAGTGATCATTTTTAGGATAATTACATTTAAATCCTTTCTAAATTGTGAAATTATACTTTTTTTTTAAAATTATATTTACACTTCTTTTGAAAATTCACTGTTTGCATCAAACCCTCTTTCGTTAGAGTTTGAACAAAAGTTACTGATTCTAGCGAAATAATTATATATATTTTCAATTTTATCCCTCATTTAACACTCACGTGTTATAATTTTGTACTTATAAAGAGAAAAATGTGATAATGTTAACCCCACTCAATATATAAATATTACATTTATTTATTTATAAGTACAAGAATATACATAGGAATGTTAAACAAAGGGCAAAATTAAAAATTTATATAATTTTTTTTGTTAATCTGCATTATTCATCCAAACCATAATAGAAGTGAGGTCAAGTGTAAACGGAGAATTTTCGAGAGGGTGAAAACAAAAATGTTTGGAAATGAGTGAATAATGTCTAAGAAAAGTAGGTGGGAGGAAGGTAAGTTTTTCAGCAAAAAACGAGGGTACAATTGTCATTTGAGTTGAGGGCCGGCTTGGAAATATTATTTGGGATAAGTTATCCCACCTCCAAAGGTGGGACGAATTATCCTAATTCAACAGCGATCACTATAGAGCTTTACCTTTATATCGGGCCTTCATATATCAAAGTAAATCTTGTATTAATATATATTATTTTTTCTTATACGAGCCTATGCATCAAAGTAAACGGGGCTTAAGTGTTGGAAAGAGGTCAAGAATGCCTCTAGATTCTAGTTGGTTTCTCTGACTAACTACTACCGTGTTTGTCTGGTGTGTAGGGTTGAAAAAATAATCAAACTATTTTGATATTTAATTGAAATCGATCAATAAAAACTAATTTGAACTCAATTTATTGTACTTAATAAACTGAATCTTAACAAAATTTCTTGTTCGGTAACTTTTGAGCTCGGCTCGAACTCGATTCTATTAGTGAAAAAATAATAAAATATATTTAAAAATATTAAATTACTTAAACTCGACTCGTGTTTGATTCAATTAAAACTCGTTTGAATTCAATTAAATTAGTAATCAAATTAAATTTAAATATAATTTTTAAAGCTCGATAATAATAAAAATAAAATTAAACAATGATATATTGGATGCGACTCGAATTATTTACAAACCTAGTAGTACCTTGTCCTCCTTATATGAGACAATTTAGCTGGGCTGACTGTGGGCTTGTAGTGTGCCTTATTGAGAAGTGATCTAACCTAGAATAGCAACATACTCATTGATAGGATTCGAACCCATAACCTTAAAGTCAAGTGTTTTAATCTCATTGGCTTTACTATATAATTATTGACCAACACCTTTCGGGTGTCGTGGTCTGTCATTTTCTTTTGATTCACTAACTTTGACATTTCTCCACTATCTACGAATGATAAAAATTATATTTTTTAATTAGTTATTTGTTTTTAACTAATATTTTTTCTCTTTCTTCTGCTTCAAAATTCTCTTTTAAAGTTATTTAATTTTTATTAGAATCCTTTTTATATTATCATTTTCTCTCAAAAGTTGTTTTCTCTCTTGTTACATTTTAATATTATTCATTTGTCTTCATTTAGGAAAAAATCAATCAAGTACATTCATACCAAAAAATAGTAAATAATATTTAATTATTTATTTTTTTAATATTTTGTGTACATGCATCGAATGTGTCACGTACAACTAATACTTTACTTTTAAAGAAGAACATCCTTTTGTATCTCACTTTTTTTCTGGTCTGCTATTTAATAATTTTTAATATTTAGTTTAATTTTCTTATTCATTTATCAAATTTCCTACTTTCCCACTCTCTTTTTGTAGTTATTTTTTTTTATATATTTATTTTCATGCATTTTTTCCTTTATAATATTATATCATTATTTTTTATCACCATTTTTTCTATAAATTTAATATTAATTTATTATTTAATTATTCTTTATTAAATAATAAAATATTATAAATATTGTATTTTAAATAATACGAAAGAATTACACATACACACTGCGTGTACTACAAATTACTAAATATTATATTAAGAAAAATACTGCTGTAATAACTAACCAAATTGGTAAAATATGGGTCTTCTAAAATGCCATTAACTATACTTTTTATCTCCACAAATAACCATATTTTTAGTTAATTAATAATTTCCTATTGACACATATTAAAGTTTATTTATTTTAAGGGTAAATTACAACGCCCTCCCATGAGATTTGACATAATAACGAATACCCCTTCATTATTTAAAAAATTACAAATACTTCCAGATGTTTGATGAAATTATGTAATCCTCGGATGGATGTATGAAATTGTCAATTTTGCTCTTATTGTATTTTTTTAAAAAAAATAATTAAAAACTTATAAAATAATCGAACAGAATGGATGAATTCTTTTTAAAAATTATAAAAAAATTATCCAGTTAGTCCGTAAAAAGAAACTATATTTTCTAATCCACAAGGGCATTTTGGTCAATTCACCATAAAAATTGATGAAAACCTAACGGATAGGATTAATTTGTTAGACAGTCGTTAAAATTTGAAATATTGATAATTTTTAAATAATGAAGGGTATTCGTAATTATGCCAAACTCAAAGAAAGATCGTTGTAATTTACCCAAAATTTATATTGATTTTTATCAGCTATTGATTGTCTATTTCTCCTTTTTCATTCAATTAAACAAATATAATAACCATCACCACTAGTGATTTATGATTAAGCCTAATTGCCACTGGATCAAAAATTATAAACCAACTATCATCAGCTCAAAATAGACCCATATAAAATGATGAGTTCTACGTCCTGCATTGGATTCGAACTCATTATTATTTGAAAAATTTACAAATACTCTCCTCAAATGGAAAATAATTATAAAGCCCTTAGACGGTGAACTGAAAATTACTATTTCACCCTTGTTGATATTTTTTTTTTAAAAAAAAAAAGATCATTTGGAAAAAAGTTAAAAAAAAAATTTTGAAGGTGGGTAAAGTAAATATTCGATAGGACATATTAGTCCATAAAAATATATTTGAAAATTTCTAAAAAATATATATAATTATAACGTATAATCCAAAAGTGCATTATGATCAGTTCACTACAAAAATTGGATGAAAACCTAATGGAGGCTAATAGAATGTTAAAATTAGGAGGGTATTTGTAATTTTCCAATCATCGAATAAAATATTTATAATTATGCCAAACCTCACAGGCGGTAGTTGTAATTTACCCTAAGCGTATTTGTAAATACTGCAAAGAAAATTATACATGGAGAAATTCATATATGTAGGCATCTGAACAAATATAAGCAATCAACATGGCAAATGCAGCCTTTGAACTAAAACAAATGTTGAAAGCAGAATTGCAGTGCTTCAGAACAGAACTTGCAAATCCTACTTGTCATGAAATTCATGTAAGAAGAACTTAGTATTGAGCATTTAGTAAACACAGGGGAAAAGTAAAGAACCAGTAAAAATCTTTAGCACCATCAAGCAAGTATTGTCCAAGCACCAAATGAATGAGCTGTACAGAGAAGTATGCAGTGAACCTAGTAAAGATATCATCACCAATTGATGGCAAAAGATTCTATAAGTTTCCAAGAGGTGGTAACAGGAACTAATTCTAGTGTCAGCCCCCTCAAAAACACACTTTATTGTTCATCGTAAAAAGAACTAAGTTCTGGTTTTACTACATCAGGTAGAGAAGTGACAATATGCACAAGAATTAAAGGAAAAGAGAGGAAGTTAGTCCAGTCAGTGTGAGAACTTAACAAGGAGAGAAGTCAGTCACGTATCCTTTCAGTTAGTGTGCGAGACGAGAACACATTGTTTGTATTACATAAATGGTTCACTTCAGTGATATGTATAGATCTAAATATAATAACAACCATGATAGGCCTGATAATTGTACATAACTAAAAGCATATACTGGATAAATGATATCTTAATGGTAGTAAGAGACTTTCAAATCTTATTAATCATATTGTTGTCATCTCTCATATAAATCATTTGGGTTTTAGCAAAAGGGGGCAACTTGTATGTATTTTAGCAACCACCTGCAGATAACAATCTTGAATCCAGAGCACAAACAAATGTTGTTTGATTATATGTATGATGCTACCCAGTTTCTTCTATATGGCATGTTCACAAGCAAGGCTATGAAATGTTGACAATATTTTAACTAACTCAATTCTCCAATTAATAATGACTTGGTAAAACCATAGATCCAAGAAGATTCAAAAGCACAAATACAACATGATTCTGATACAAAACAATATGGCTGAAACAGTAGCAAAAAGGAAAGAAGTGAGGATTCAAACTAGACCTTGACCTTGATCTCCCACTACTGCTGGGAAGCTATTGGCAGAGCTGTTCAACAGCAGCTACAATCTGTGCAGGTTGAACAACTGTCCATTCTTCCAATGTCCCAGCATAAGGAGTAGGCACATCCTGTGAGGAGAGGCAAACAATTGGAGCGTCCAAATAATCATGGAAATTCTCATTTATTGCTGCCGTAAGGCTGGCCCCAATACCCCCTGTTCGCATGCATTCCTCAACGATAAGCACCCGGTGTGTTTTCTTCACAGAATTCCCAATGGTGTAAAGATCAAAAGGTTTCAAAGACCGAATGTCAATAACTTCGGGATCATAACCTTTGTTGACTAGGGTCTTGGCAGCCTGCATGACATGGTATCTCATCCGAGAATATGTTAAGATTGTAACATGCTCGCCAGGCCTCACCATCTCTGCCTCTTCCAGTGATAATACATATTCTTCATCAGGAATTCTCTCCTTGAGGTTGTAAAGAAGCACGTGCTCGAAAAGCACCACTGGGTTCTCACTGCGGATGGCAGCTTTCATAAGACCCTTAGCGTTGTATGGGGTTGAACAGGCAACCATCTGTATTCCAGGAATTGACTGAAAATAGGACTCAAGCCTCTGTGAATGCTCTGCCCCCAGTTGGCGTCCAACTCCTCCTGGTCCTCGGATCACTGTTGGAATTGTGAACTGGCCACCTGAGGTGTAGTGTAACATACCACAGTTGTCAGATATTTGGTTGAATGCCAGTAGAAGAAATCCCATGTTCATGCCTTCAACAACTGGTCTTAGACCCGTCATGGCTGCCCCAATAGCCATGCCTGTAAAAGAATTCTCAGCAATGGGGGTATCAAGCACCCGTAGATCCCCGAACTTCTGAGCTAGGCCCTTGGTGACCTTGTATGAACCTCCATAGTGGCCCACATCTTCACCCACGACACAAACTCGAGGATCTCTGTCCATTTCTTCTTCTAGTCCTTCTCTTAGCGCTTCAAATAGCAACAGTTCATGTCTGGAATATTAACCAGTTATATAAGATGTTTCAAGTATTCCAATCATGAGTTAAAAGCAAAGAATAGAATAATTTACATGTGAGAGGCATGTCATACTTAAGAGTATACATACTTGATTGTATTTCATAGAGTCTTCTTTCACAATCAAAAGAGTACTGTTTATGTCTCTTAATGTCTACCTTCTAGCAAAAACAACTTGTTTTAGAAGAAAAAATATTCAAATTACTTGTGTACAGCCTCACCAACAGTCCTTTCAAGCTAACAGTTCTTTCAACAATTACGAGAAATTTTTTTCTTAAGCTTTTACAGATCAATTAAATTGAAAGGGAGCCACAGGAATTTACACAATTCACTTTCTTTATACCCTAGGAACTGTATATTGAATATCTGGTATTTTAGGAGTATCATTGGACCGGAATCCTAATTCTAACCAGAAAGAACCTGAAACAGTGTGCGAACACCACGCTACCATGGACAAATTTCACTTTTCCTATTGTTCAGTAAAATTCGTATAACTTTCATTGTCGTTAGTAGGTTCTGATCTTTAATCTGTAAAAATTATTTTTTTTCCTTAATTTCT
The DNA here is from genome assembly GCF_000512975.1 of Sesamum indicum. Classification (NCBI taxonomy): domain Eukaryota; kingdom Viridiplantae; phylum Streptophyta; class Magnoliopsida; order Lamiales; family Pedaliaceae; genus Sesamum; species Sesamum indicum. Next base: position 3,534,252 of record NC_026158.1, read on the forward strand.
TCTTTTCCGCCGAACCTCAGCCTCTATAAAAACAAACTAACTGTCTGGACTTGATATTTCATCTTCGTATAATTTAAGCTTAATCTCATTAACAAGTTTTCTGCGCGTAAACAAACTAATTGTTGGCATGTTATGCTAACAGCTCTCAGTTTCCATCTGGAGCTCTTCCCATCAATTACTTTGATTCCTTAATCGTTTCAAGATAAACTTACAGAAGTTGCTTTAATTAGCTGGTGTTGGTCTATATTACAATGTTAACAATGATCGGAGAATTATGCATAGTTCCTAATGCTTTCAGTAACCGCAGAGATCGTAGAAGTCATGTTACTCAAAGTCCATATACTTTTTGGATCATGAACCTCACTTTTTGGTCTTCTATATTAATGATTGTTAAACATTAGAACTCTGGTAAGCTAGTTCAGGTGCAGTAAACATAAGATGGTAATATAAATTCAGTGTACTCATAGTCCCTATGTCTTTTCACTAATTAACAGAGCTGCTCGAAAGCGCACTATCTCAAAGTCCAGCTCCTATAAAAATGCAGTTTCCCTGATTTGTTGACTATCCTCACATCAAATTGGTTATTCGACCATTATGCCACACCTGACAATAAGACTCACAGGAATACGGCATTTCAGACAGTATCTCCAACAGCAACCATACCAACAGCTAAGATCTCAGATAACCATGTCAGGTGTGCAATATACTGCCAAAGAAGTGGATGTTCATGCATAAAAAAGTACACTAATGTGATCACAGTTAAGATTTCGGAATTTTACCCTGGCTTTGAAGCAGCTGTGGCAGAATTTTCAGCCGGTGCCTGGATACCCCAAAGATACAGAAAAACATAATCATAAATCTTGGATACACAAATACTAGCACATGAACAAATAAAGAAAGAAATACAAAGAAGAAAAAAAAAAACTATTCGGAGGTAAAACAGATCACTGACCGCGACCGCTTTGGTAATGACCTTTCGTGTCCTGCGAGTTCCATGAATCGGATCCAAACTTGAGCTTCTCTCAGATCTAATAACTGATGAAACCAAAGAAGAAACAAATAAATAGGCACGTCGGGTACTTAAAAACGAAGTGGAAATTCCAAACAGAAAAAGCAGCCCACTGACAATAAGCTTAATCACACAGTATTCCGCAATAATTTTGTAAGATATGGCCCCCACTAAAATAAGTAAAAATCAAATCTTTCAATCTATTCCAACCAATTCTAGATATTCCCAAAACCACAATTCAAAAACTGCTCACAATAAATTAAAAAAGTAACAAACGAAGACAAGAAAGGAACCTGGGAGAGTGCAAACAGAGAAGACCGGCAATTTACTGGGATCCGGCAAGTGAAATGAGGCCGATGCCACTCTAACAGATTGCAGCATGGCAGCCATCAAATCCTCTGTCTATACACCAAATGTGTCTCTGCGCGCGCGAGAGAGAGAGAGAGGGAGAGAGAAATGGGAGATGGGTTAGAGCAGAAAATGGTTATATAAGAGAGAGAAAGGAGAAAGAGGAGAGACGGAGATACAGATGTGAATGAGGAGGAATTCTCAGTCGAAGGAGAAATACAGCAATGGCGATGATACCAAAGAGGAATTCACTCGTTTTTCTCTTTTTCTCCTTCGTTTCAAGTGTCACTCAATGCCATGACACAACTGTTTGCCAACTAACTTCACCATCCTTCTCTTTTTGCTTTGGAGGCAATGAAATTAATGCTCATATTTAAAAAGAAAATATTAAATATTGTTATCAAAATTTTGAAATTAAATTATTAATTAAAAATTTAAAATAAATTAACTAAGAGTTGAATTTTAAATTGAAGATTATAATAAATTTGGAATTTACAAGCGTTTGAAATAATAAATTCGCAATAAACTTGTATTAAATTTGGGTCTTATACATTTATGATGGATTGGTCTAAGATAAACTACATGATTATTCTTTTATTATGAATATATCAATTGGGCAAAAATATATTCAAGTATGTCTGTGAAGAAACAAATTCACGTTCAAGTCTATAGTATTCAAGTCCAATAGGAGTGGACTCAAACTACTAAGTTATGCTTCAAGATGCCTAGTGGACAGGCTGGGTTGGCCCAACCAAAGATTGAATTGACCCAATAAAAAGATGGCTGGTCTGGCGCAGGTTTGGTTGGGATCGACCCAATACCCAGCCTAGTAACTCGGGAACGCCGGGTCCCGATTAATGGGTTGGCCTAACTTGGCCAATTTTTTAATAATGCATGACATATAATTTTTATTTTATTTTTTTTAAATTGACTATACTTGTAGGTTTTTAAAATTCTTGAAATTATAAAACTATTATCTTTATTAGTTTACTTCTAAATGTTTAATAGATTAAATTGTTAATACTATTTATTTATTCTTAAGTTTATTTAAGTTTTTATTTTACTTGCTATTATTTAGGACTCTGGGTTTATTACTGTAAGCTTGTTAATCAAATAATTATTTAAGTTATATAGTTTTAACTATTATTTTTTTTAGTTATAAGTTTTTATTCGATTTTGATGCTTAAAAAATGTGCACTGCTTAAAGAAGAGTCCAATCCGAAAAAGGCACAATAGAGGCCTAAAGGATGCATGCACCCCAAAAAGAAGTAAACTTCTGGCACAGATCCCTCGAGGGGATTTGTCAAGTGGCAGTCCTAAAAGAAATTTTTTATGGCTAGATCGAAACCAACAGAAGAGGCTGTCATGACAACCACCTAGATGACAATACATTCATATGCATATATGGAAGGATGCTATTCAGACATCTTGGAGAAGTGAGGATTGTATGACTACCAAAAAGGCCGGATAATCTAAGAGGATTGTTCAACTCTTTGTAACTACCCCCTAAAAATATACAAAGTATATCCTCGGAGAAGGCTCATCTTCTTGGGGAATAGAGTTCCAATGGTCGATATTTGAGAGATCTCCTCCAAATATGCTAGAACTTATCACTTAACTTGTCTTCCCGAGTCTCGAGGGGGCATTCTTCCAGCCGATAGGGCCGAAGACTAGCTAAACAAGCCTCCTCCTCTCGATAAAAAGATGAGGGATCACTAAGGAGTATTTTAAAAGATGAGGGACTAAAATAAGGCAAAAAGAAGAGATGAGGGAGTAACAATGAGATTTGCCTTTTATATATATAGATAGGTAATAATTTTGAAGATAAAGTATTCTATAGATGATTTTGTAATAAATACAAATTAAATTATTAACTTAAAATAAATGAGATTTTCTAACCAACAAATATCTTAGTAATTAAAAAAGTTAAAACACAAAAAAAAAGGGTATTTGGTCAAAACTGAATTAATTACAATAAAATAAATATTAGTGATAAAATATCAAGTAGCAATTTTAAAGTTATCACTGAAAATATAATAAATAACAATAATTTTAATTTTGCCACGGTATAATTATTATTGATAGAAATTGTATAAAATTGTCATTCTAGATAATTAGAAAAAATTGCAATTTTGTTCCTTATCTTAGGGGAAGACATTTTTAGTTCTGTACAAATTGATTTAAATTGTAATTTTACTCCTGTATATAAATTCATGCAGGATAAAAAATATCAATTTCCCTAATTTATAGGACTAAAAATGCTAATGCCCCATAAGTTAAGGATTAAAGTTGCAATTAATTGAATCATGTGCAAGTCACATACAATTTTTTTTTACTAAAGTGGCCCGAGAAGGATGAAGATTACTAATTTTTTGAACTAACAAAACTAAATTGCGAAACTCAATTCGTACAGGATAAAAAATACCACCCTCAATAAATTACATAACTAAAATTGTATGTTTTTATGGTTAATTACATAATTAAGTCAATGTTGTACGTATGTTACTAATTGCTTTTAGTTTGTCACTAATTTTTGTTATTGATAATTTCACAAAATAATAGTGTTGTTAGAAATATAAAATTCATTATTATGAAATTAAAATCAAATTCTATAAGCACTAAACATATGCGGTGAACGTGGATCGAACACGTGACCTTCAGATCTTCAGTCTGACGCTCTCCCAACTGAGCTATCCCCGCAATTGTTCACAAGTCATACTTTTATTTAATACACTTAATTCAAACATTTTAGAAAATCACATGTATGCTTTTGAGGATGGTAGGCTAATTATTTAAAGGATTTTATAAGTTCGTACATCTTATAAAATATTTTTAGAGCGTATAAAATATTATATTTTATTTTAAAAATAAGTTCATAAATAAGATTATTGAGCTTATAAAATATTAATAATGACAAATTAATTAAGTTTTAGGATTTTGTTAAAATTTCATAAATAAGTGGGCCACTCCTTATTTTTTCTAAAAGAGCTTATAGGCTCTTAAAATCTTATTTTCTTATCTTTTCCATAAAAAATTGCCAAACACCCTGTAGCATCTTGTAAAATAGCATAAATTACAACAACCTTTCCTGGAAATTTAACATGATTACAAATACCCTATTGTTATTTGAAAAATTATCAATATTCCCCTGATTATAATGTCCGTCTAACAATTAGCACAAATCTGGTAGGTTTGCATCTATTTTTTATGGTGAACTGACTAAAATGACCTTGTGGATTAAAAATTGTAATTTTATTTATTTTTAAAATTTTTTAATTGAATAATTTTTATTTATAGTTATTAACATTTTTTCATCCACCTTGTTTTATTTTTTTTTATAAATTTTTTAGGAAAAAAAAATACAATAAAAAAGACAGTTGACAACTTCATGCTTTCATTCAAGAATTACACAATTTCGTTAAATATTAAACGGATATTTATAATTTTTCAAACAAAGAGATGGTATTCGTAATTATATCAAATATCATAAAGAATCATTATAATTTGTCGTGTAAAATATTTTAAAAAGTTTATAAGTTCACCCAAACACCGTCTGCCAGCTTAGAAACATGCATCACATAATGCAGATATCTTGAAATCAAGCATGCTGTTGGGTATAGTAAAGAAATATACACAGAAGCCAAAGCATGGCCATTTATGAAAAATATATATAGGTCCATCATCATTCAAAAGTTTATCGTTTTCACAACATATGTAAAAATGAGTAAATAGACAGAGATGGGCTCTTGAGAAACATAGCATCTGATGCTTTCGACATTATCTGCCGTAGCTTGCAGCAGCGCTCGTCCATGTCTGATTGCACAGCTCTATAACCTGCTGTTAGCTGCAAAAGTCCGAGTAGCTTCCCACTCGGTCATGATGTGATTACGGGTGATCTGACGGAGTGAACAACAGCCGTTCAATGCCATAGTGAGCTCAAACTCGTCGCGCAACATCTGGAGTACTTTTCTAACGCCGGCTTCTCCTTCAGCAGCCAGCGAGAAAACCACCGGTCGCCCAATCTTGAAGCGGTAGCCAAAAATGATTCAGTCAGCAAAACACGCATAAGAGGGTGTCGAGATGATTTTAGTTTACAACTTATTTTAAGAATATGTTTCTAAATTGTTTGGAGTCTTTGGACAGAACAAGATGGAAGAGTTTGTTGATTTACAGATACACTAATAACTCGTCACTTTTTCTAAGAGAGCTTATAAGCCTATAAAATCTTATTGTTTGAATTTATAAGTTTTTTTTTTAAAAAAGTTTAACAAACACTATTAATATTTTATAAACTCCAGAACATCCTACAAGACGTTCTGTCAAGCTTATAAACTCATCCAACCACCTTCTAAGTTGAAAATTGAGTGATTGGTAGATAAGTAAGTTCTAAATTCAGCACCATTTAAGTGAATAAGAAGCTACAAAATACTCAAAAATTCTAGTTAAAAGCTAAAAATAACTTTTTTTTTCAAACTTCGCAAACAGGCTCTCAGTGTTACACTGGAGATTGAGTTCATCTGCACTGTAAAGAAAGGTTCAAGCTACTCAAAAGTTTGTTGGTTTGTTATACTTACAAAGATGCCAGCAGCTCCTAGTGCCAGTGCCTTGAAGACGTCTGTTCCACGGCGAACCCCTCCATCCAAGAACACCGGCACTTGGCCTTGTGCAGCTTTCACGACCTGAAATCACAATGATATTAGGGAGGACAAACTTAATAACACACTTGTACAAGTTGGAATATGCATACCTCTTCCAGAACCATGATAGTGGAAGAGACGTAATCAAGCTGGCGAGCACCATGATTGGATACAATAATACCAGCAGCTCCATGCTGAAGGGCGAGCCTTGCTGCATATTCATAGGAAAATTCATTTATTTTTATACTTCAATGAAATATGTTAAAATGATCATTAGTTGCAGGTCTTACTGTCTTCAGCGGTCATTACACCCTTCACCAGGATTGGCAGTGAGGTAATTGTCTGGAGCCACTCAACATCCTGTCAATGCTCAAAGTAGAAAGATAGCATTCAGATCTATGTATTTAATCCACGAAAAGGGAAGTACAATTGTTTTCAGTAAAAGAGCATAAAACTTCTGAGTCCTGCAGAAATGGCAACCAGCGAAAGAAACAGAGCAAATGCGTCATGACTATTAACAGCCGACTTTATAAATCACTTGTTAGACCTTTTAAGCATAAATATTCTAGAGCGAGTTTACCTTCCAGCTCAAAGTACGATCAATTTGGCCCGCAACATATGAAGCTAATCCAGAGTCTTGAGCCTAAACCATAAAATGTGAGTTAAAATCCATCTGTAACCTTATGTTAAGAGAGGTTTTGTGGACTAGTCAACTAACGACTTTGCACCACTTACTTCATCCATCTTCCCAAGGTCCAAGCCCTCAAAGTTCTTCAATGTCAAATATGGTGGCAAAACAAATCTGGATAACTAGAGCAAATTAGATATTCTTTGAGGGTGCATCATGTTATCATGCTATAATGCATCTAATAACATGCGGTTGAATTGAAGTCCAGACCTGTTCTTGATATCAGCCTCTCTGCGTCCCAATCTTGGGGTATCCACAGTAAGTGCAATGGCCTTGAAACCTGCCTTTTCAGCCCTCCTCACAAGCTGAGCCACAACGTTCCTGTCCTTGTAGACCTGGATGTAATTCAATATGATAACTCAGAAACCAGACAGACTGTCTTGGATAAATATGTCAGTATCGAAATCACGAATTGTCTTGTTTAAAAATAAACTATAAATCTCGAATCCAAACTCACGTAAAGCTGGAAGAATCGAATTCCAGGTCCCGTTGAAGCAACTTCTTCAACACTGGAAGTGGCCCATGAAGACAGTGTCTAAGATAAAATTCATGCTGCATCAGCAAACATATGCATATTTCTGCATCTAAACTATATGAGTGTTGGATATGCATTAAAATATGATTTGGACATTATTATTATTACAAAACAAAACACAATAACTTCTCCGCCCTGGTGTTCAGAGTTTTAGTTCAGGAAATTTAAGTAGAATCTGAAATAGGAAAGTGACCAAACCATGATTGTTCCAGCTGCTGATGCGGCTCTAGCTGTTGCATATTCTCCTGCGTATTAGATAATACACGTTAATCAGCACATTCACAAATAAATACAGATATTGACTCCTAAACCAAGTGGGGTAGTATTTGATCTTAGAAAGGGCAAACAATCATTATACCATCATAATTCAGATGTATAGTATAATCACAGTGAGCATCAAATTGGCACTATTGATCTCACTTACCAAGTTATTTCAGCAAGTATGCTGCTATAGACCTAGTGCTTAAGATGAACTTCAATAGTTGGACCATCTTCCCACTATGTGAGTGGATTATGACAAGTTTTACCTAATATGAAATGACAAATAGTATCTGGCTTTGCATGTTACAAGTTAAAAGTCGGAGCTAAACCAAGTCAGATTATTACGTATCTCTGAGAAGTAGACAAAGTAGAACGGAATGCTACTGTCAGGGTTTCAGCAAAGAACCTTCTCTGGTAGTAAACATGATTTGAGCTATGTTAAAAGAAACTGAGTCTGTTAAGGTGCCCTTTCATGATTTAAGTTTGAAGGCTTCTGATAATCTTGAACTTAACCGCAAGTTCACAACAAGTAATTCACAGATACTTGAAACACGGATAGACTCAATTTATTCATCAAGTACGGAGAGAATTATGTCAATCGGACAATACTAACCCTCAGGGTGAGCCATTTTCTGCATAGCAGATGGTGCAATCATGATAGGCATCGAGATCTTGAAGCCTAAGACAGTGGTAGTCATGTCAATCTTGCTCACATCAATAAGAATACGGGGCCTAAACCTGCATATCCGTTTGAATATTTCATTAGAAAGAATGAGCATTTAACAAGAAGAAATTAAACTAACAATCAAATATCAAATAACTAGCCTTAAATAATCACATCAACCACATTCATGTTTTGAAGCAACTTACAGAATCCTGGAGAATGCATTTCTGTTCTCAGCCAGAGTCCACTGATCCTCTGCACCTGATGCATAGTAGTCGTAGACCATTTTCGGCAATTTTTCCTTGGCAATAGCCTGATACTCGGTGACATTTGTTACCTCCGCCATCTCTGGTGATTGATTTTTCACAAGTCCCCCCTGAAAATCTTGACCAAATCAGGAAAGGGGAAACACATATCAGATCATCTATAATCTATTATTCTTTAAGCTCAATATTACTGCATAACACACTTGAACACGAAGAACGAGAGGTTTTTACATGAACCAAAACAACGGTTTATCAACAAACTAGAGCTTTTATCTTTGTAAATAAACTTAGAAGCAGTTGAATCAAAAGAAACCGATAAAGTCATGTCTCATACCATCAGGGAAAATGAACATCAAGCTTAATTTACTATGAACTATAATCTGATCATGGCCAGCAACACAGACAAAGCATTATCAATCCTTCAAAAAGAACTAATTAAGTCAATCAAAAAGCAACTACAGCAATTGCACAGAGTTTCAATCCAACTAATCCTACATGGGTACATTGAGTTCACTTAATCGTTTCAAGAATCAAATCTTCCTACCTTCTAAACAAATACCCAATTCAAGTAGAACCCACAATTCAAAAATCAAATCTTGTGTCAGAGAGAGAGAGAGAGAGAGAGAGAGAGAGAGAGAGAGAGAGAGAGAGAGAGAGCAGACCTTGAGGCTCAAGATTAATGAGAGTGCATGCAAGAAAGAGGAGTGGAAGGACTACTAG